>NC_085102.1:2772375-2787375 GCF_963422355.1 Corticium candelabrum | reverse complement strand
CACTAGACTGTACATACAAGTGTGACATAATGGTTCCAAGGTGTCAAATGGGATATCATATTGGCAGGCAGGAAACATGTCCAAACAATCTCGCTGATTGTGATTTCAAAGACAACGGCTGTCAGTTTCAAGGGTATCGTCACGATTTATCCAAACACGGTGATAACAAAATTGGTTTGCATCTTAGTTTGATTGCTAGTGAGCTGAAAGAAAACAAAGAGAAATCAGCTAGCTGCTAGTAAACACAAACTGAATATTGCAAAAGGAGACCTAAAATCTACTAAAGATGAACTGAAAAACTAGAAATGAACTGAAAAAAATAGAGATAAACTAACCGATGCAATATGTAAACTGACTATAGCTACAACAAAACCATTTGAAGAGATCCTTGGATGGAGTCTGTCTTACAACGGATTCCAGAATTTTTTTGTCTAATTGGACCATAATTAATTGGCATAAAAAGATGGAGGTTTTAGGCAACTATGTGTGGTCTAGCAAGCCATTGTACGTTTATCGGGGGCACCACTTGTGTCTTGATGTTTATCCAAACAGTAAAAATGCTGACAGCAGAGACTATCTTGGTCTGTATCTATTTATTTGATTTTGACAAGGAATTCCAATGGCTATTTCCCTTTCCTTTTGATTTTGAACTTGTAGATCAACAAGTTGAGAGATTAAGTGTATTTGTGGAATTATCACGACGATATGGATGTGCATTGACGTCCTCAACATGTGATATCAGAATATATGCAAATTTGTTTCTCTTGACAAACTGAAGTCACGTCATTACATCAAAAATAATTCAGTTTGCATAAATCTAAGTGTTCGTGTCAATGTGTGTGTGTGTGTGTGTGTGTGTGTGTGTGTGTGTGTGTGTGTGTGTGTGTGTGTGTGTGTGTGTGTGTGTGTGTGTGTGTGTGTGTGTGTGTGTGTGTGTGTGTGTGTGTGTGTGTGTGTGTGTGTGTGTGTGTGTGTGTGTGTGTGTGTGTGTGTGTGTGTGTGTGTGTGTGTGGACACTATATATATTTATATATGTGTGGACACCATATATATTTAAATCTGTTTTAATTGCTTTGCTGGTGATAGTTAACTACGGGAGGGCTCAGGAGGGGCCTGGCGCCTCCAAAAAATTAAGGCGTGGCCTTAATTTTGAGGCGTGGTTCATCTAAGCTACAGTTGTTTGACTGCCCATACTCTACTTGCAAATAGGTGAATACCGCCAATTGGGCTCATCTAATTGGCTATGACTTTAACAATATTAATGAACGCAATTAGATAAGGTCTAGAAGCGTTTGGGACTCGAGGCAATACGGGGTGTGATGAATACGGGGTTTGTGGAATACGGGGTTTGATGACACTTCCGGGAATCTGTAACCTACGAGTACGGTTATGTCTACGTCTCTCCATCAGCTTTCAAAGTCCAACTCCAAGAAGCGACGAAGTAAGCCTCTTGAATGGTTTTGGGACAGTCAGATCAGTAAGAAGAGGTATGCAATTGCAACTTCCCATAGATAGCTCTAGGCTACAGCTGTAGACTCTAATGAACACCACAAATTTTATGGCTACTAGGAAAAGCGAGTCAATGGAGGTTGCCCATGTAAGAACAGACGAACTGAATCTAGAGAAGATTGATTTGGCTTCACAAGAATCTGTCACATTTGCTACTACGGTGACGTCTGACTCGACCAATGGGGATTCCAAGGCGGCAAGTAGTAGCAGTGTTTTCGAGACGGCAAATCAAGCGGAGAATGATAACTGTACTGAAGTATGCAGTCCAATGGGTAATCTTACATTGAAAATATTTGAGACTAGATGTGAGCTATTGATTGATTTGTTTACACAGATCTGTCCTTGGGACCTCATGAAGAACCCCGACAACCTATAATAAGTTTTCCTTCACGAAGTTTTGGCAAACGAGAGCGTCATTTCAAAAGGGAGTTGTATATCGAATACAAATGGTTGGAGTATTCAGTGATGAATGATGCCTGCTACTGTTACTGTTGTCCTCACTTTGCTCCAAGCTCAACCACTGACAAAGCGTTTACTGTGACAGGATTTTCTAATTGGAAGAAGACATGTGGTCACAAAGAGAAGTCCAACTCTCTGTTAAAACACAAACTTTCGTCTGCTCACAGATCATCGTTTGTTGCATGGAAAGAGTATCGTCAATCTGCACAAAAGGGTCACACAGTACAAGATAGTGTGTCACAATACAAGATAGTGTGTCTCAGTCAACGCCTCAGGTGTTAGAAATGGAAATAGAAGGCAATAGATATCCAGGAAATTATCAAGCAATACTGGATCTTTTGTCAGATCATGACACACGTCTGCAACAGAAGATTGGAAAATTACCCAAGAATGCACATTATCGCTCACCTGAAATTCAGAATGAGTTGTTATCGGTAATGGGATCACTCGTGCGAAACAAGATCTGTGAAGAAGTGAGAAACAGTGGACACTTTACTTTGATGGTAGATGAAACACGAGATGTTAGCAAGAAGGAGCAGGTTTCAATTGTTGTGAAAGATGTCGAGGCGTCTGCAGTGTATGAAAGTTTCTTAACCTACGTCACTGCTCCTGACATTCCAGCAGAAGGACTTTCGACATTGGTAACCAACACTTTGTCTCAGCACAATTTACCTCTCTCAATGTGTGTCTGTCAATCTTATGACGGAGCTGCTGTGATGAGTGGTCGATTGTCAGGGGTTCAAGGACGGATTCGGAAATTATGTTCTCAAGCCATTTATATGCATTGCTTTGCGCATAGGTTAAACCTAGTTCTTGTGGACTGCTCGAAGAACGTGGAATTCGTCAGTGAATTCTTCTCTGTTCATCAAATTCTTTACCTGTTTTTGTCATCTTCTGCTGTTCTGCCTGTGTTTGAGGAAGTCCAGAGTGTGGCAGGTATAAAGAAACCATTGCGTATCAAGAGTCTCAGCAATACTCGATGGGCATGCCCTTTGATGCTGTATCTGGAGTTCTGCAATCACTCAAAGAAATAGTTGCTACTTTAGAGGATCTTACTGAGATTGACAGAGACAGTAAGCGAAGATTCGAAGCAGGAGGTGTCTTGACACATGTCAGGACCTTCAGGTTTATATCCATATTGGTTTTACTCGTCAAGGGACTTTCAATAACCAAAGGACTGTCAGATCAACTGCAGGATGACTCACTTGATCTAGCAGCTGCAGCTGAACTTGTTGACTCTGTCCTGTCATCTATTGGTAGCAGCAGAAGTGACAAAGAGTGGGAGAGAACTTGGAAGGCTTCTGTTGATTTGGCTGAGCGTTTGAGATTGCTATTGTAGATGTACGTCGCCAGGGTAAGAAACGAAACTCTCAACGACTGCTTACTGAGTAGTGTTTGGATGCAATAGGAAGAAGAGATGTAGCCGGAGACGATTCAACTGAAGAAAATGAAGAAGTCACTACTAAGCATTATTAGCGAGCACATGTCTACAATTCTGATATTGATTCATGGGTAGGCGAGTTACAACGACGATTTTCAGAAGAAAATAGAGAAATCATGAATTCTATCCAAGCTTGTTGTCCGCGTTCTGGGAAAACTTCCTTAGTTCAGAGAAGCTTATGCCACTTGGTACTAGGTATGGTGCCAACGAAACAGCACTGATGGAAGAGCAATGCAAACAAGCTATGCATATCCTCTCAAGCAAGCAGCTAACAGGCATTTCTGATGTTCTTTTTCATTTGAATCGCAACAAGAAGGGGTTTGCCATTATTGTCAAGCTGTTGACAATAGCTCTTACACTAGGTGTAAGTACGGCTACCTGTGAGCGATTGTTCTCAAACTTGAAGAGGACTAAAACTTACCTACGGTCGACAGTAAGCAACAGCAGAATGAATGACCCGGCAATTTTGTTAATTGAGAAATACTTGTCTTGTAACTGGTTAACTTTTGATATGACAAAGATAAGTTTGCTCCAGTAGGCAAAGGGAGAAGGCTAAAATTAAAATAGACTCAGCTGTGATAGACTTACTGCGTTTTGGCTCCATCAATCGGTAACCAAATAACACAGGCGTATTGACTATTGTATGAAGCAATTTGCTTGAAAGGCACGAATGTAGCGCACATAAACTTGAATATTAGAAAAATTCAATAATAGCGGTTGGCTTGTGCAAGTTTATATCAACTTCCAATGTTAAATGTTAATTAATTAATATTAATTAATTTATATATTAATTTTTATATAACTCTCTAAAATTTAGGTCTGGCTACGCCAGTGGCTGCTGCTGTTCGCGTAATCTCTTTCGGCACTCAACATAGTGGTGACCCACAATATCGCAGTAGTGATCGACACTTTCCACTAGACCGCTTACCGTAAGGTTGACGTCTGAAGTACGAGACATCTACGAGCGCGACTAATAGATATTGTTGCTGTTGATCGAGAGGCAGCAGGTGAGCACTGAGCCTGCCGCATCAGAAGACTCAAGGCCTTGTCTTGTAGCTTGCCTAACTTGACCGTCTGCTGAAGGATTTGGGTTGTATCGTCGTCGATCTTGTTTTGCCACAACATCATGTCGTCCGCGTAGTTGACGTCTTTGCACCCTCTCAGCTTTCTCGGCAGATTTCACGGCAACAGCAAGTGTTGTGGGTTGGTTACGTTCCAACTCGACTTGGTACTTCGCGCGCAAGCCCCTATGAAATAAACTGATGAGAGTTTCCTCCGGCACGCGTGAGTCGATCACCTAACTTGCAGCTCTCGTTGCAATATTGAGAGGCAACCTGACAGAATCGCATATCATATAACATCTTCCTGACAGATGCCCATGACCTTTTAGTTTACGGTAACATCTCGACAGCCTCGCCGCTAAACCTAGAGATCGTTCTCAGAATCTGTCCGTGAGAGCGCGATCGTCAAGTACAAAAACAGCGTAACGAAGCGTATGACATCTAGTGGGGTCATAGACATGGCAATTGCAAACAGCACACGCAAGATGCACACTTTGCAGCGGTGTAGAGTGCGTCCGCGTGGCACGTAATTACACAATCAATACAAAGGCGTGGCTAGACAATACCACGTGGTAATAACTATGCACAACGTCAGCCCACTACCCTATGTCATACAGTATGATATCTGACCATTGCAAATGTACAGTTTAATTAACAATTAATTAAAGCCACATAACATTTTCAATTGTGTTAATTAATATTCCAAGCTGTTTCAATAATTGCTATTAATAACTACATTTAATTAAGTTTGGCATCATATTTGTTGTCTTTCCATTCTGTAGCCAGAAATTGAACTAGCTCTGTTTTGTTAGCGGAACACGCCATGAATGTGTGCTACTGCCTTGGACAGCGCTGCCCCAATTGAGTTATGCGCGTTCTGATTTCTCCGCTTGCTGCTCGAGACTGACGTTTACAAGACTTGGTTGAAATAGCAGATTGTATTCACAACAAAGTCTACTCTGTATCTATTCTCATTGCCATCAGTAGAGTGCGCCCTCAAAATTGAGTTTATCACAGATGCAGCTAGTTCTCCAAATGTCGAGACAGGCAACAATAAAGATTGCAAAATGGCCATTCCATCCAAAATAACAGCAGTTCCGACCACTTGAAACTATAGGTGTGGTCTCCGGAACAGTGGTTCTTTCAAAAAAGAGGTAGTAATTTAGCCTTGGCTGTTTTACGTAGGGTACCTTGAGGAGTTGCTAAAACTAAAGGAAGCGGACCCAGAGAAAAGACAGAACGTACTGTAGATCCATTTTTCGGTTTTGAGATATTACAAGGAGACGTGCGAAGAAATTTCTATCAGCTACAATAGCAATCTCAAGATAACGAACAGACACTTTTGATGACTTCTTTATGGAAGCAAAAGATTTTAGCTTTAGCAGCGGCAGCGTTTCGTGGAATGGTGCATCTCCAATTTCAAATGCGTTGGCGACATCACGTTTGACATCAGATGATGCAACGCTCGCTGTTATAATGTTGATGAGGTCACTGTTTGTAGATGATTTGACAGGATTTATTGCACTTCTTTGAAGTAGGTTAGCTGCTCTATTTACATCGTCCTCGTTTCTTAAAATTCGCGTTTTACTTGTCTCTTTATGCGCGGCCTCAGATGTGCAACGACTATTCGCCAACAGTTCACAAGCAGCTGTGGTTTTTGCAAGATTATGTGCCGTTAGCATCCAGCGTTGTACTGCACTTGGCTTTAAGCTCTTTCCAATGATACCACCTGCAACCTTTGTATCTTTGTTAATCGATTGTTCAATGGCCTGATCTACGGGCATCTGAGCAAAAGCGTTAGTTGACCGCTGAACGGCACACTCACCACTTTCCAAAAGTCTGTAAGCTTCTGGACATACCTCCGGAAGTAGTTGCATGTCACACCAGTACAAAGACAGATATCGACTATAGTTTGCTCTGTCGTAAGCAAACATCCAAGTTAGAAAACATCGTATACACTGCAGATGCACTGACCAGTTTCCTTCACGAGTAGAACGTAAAAAGGTCTGAAGAAGGCGCACTAGGTTACAGTACGACTTCCAGTACTCTACTGTAGGGTTTTGCTCGATGTCGACAAAGTTACAGAACAAATCGTACAGAGACGAAAACTCACAGTGAGAAATGAGTGCATCAACAGTGTCAGCTGCTACTTTTGTACGCACTGCTGTTAACATCCGGAGTGTATCTGTTCGCAATGATAGTTCTAGAGATTGTTGAAATTGTTCCCAACGAAGACGACTCAAAGCTTCGAATACAATCTTGTGAGCACGAACACTTCCGTTGTAATGGTTTCCAGACAAAACTCCTAATAGCAGAGCAATTACAATGTTAGGACGCTGACCACAGACTATATACAAGCCATTTGGGAGCTTACCATTGACAGCGCTGGGCCCAATAATTTCTGACTCAACTAATATTTCACGCAAGCCGCCATCGTTTGCCTATAATACTGAGTACTGCAGACGCAATATGAAACGCTCCCATTCTCATGACAATGCTAGTGAACTCTGTTGGGTTTCTCACATGACTTCCCTGGCTTTTGCATAGATAGCTTGGTCAAACGTTACCATTGCGAACCTTTGATGAAGTAGCTGCGCTTTTTCTAAACATTGACGCAGTACAGTATAGACTGTAGACGACTCCGTAGGAGAAGCATTGATGACAGGCAAATAGCCAATAACGCTGGACGCTGGGATGCACGTACTTTGGAGCTGAGCGTTGAATCCACTCCAACCTGGGACAGTTTGAATTTCATCTGCATCTCTTCCTGCAGCAGCGCTGTGCTGTTTACTTATGCGAGACAGCAGCCACAAAAAGTCGAATTTGCCACTCCGCTCACACTTGATCAAATTATCGACATTTGGAGACGATGACAAAAGCGGAGCATAACAACGTCGGCCGGCAGTGTACCGTAAAACGTGATCTTGGATGTCACAGAGAGGCAAAGGAGAGTGTCTTTTGTATGTACGTCTACTTGTTTCAGAATTGCAGTGAAGCTGAGAAAGCTACGCGGTTCCACAATGACAGCGGTACTTGCACTACGCTGCACTAGTATACCATTAGTACAGTGGGTAGAACCCTTCCCGGACAACGTCTCTTCTAGGATATCATTATTATCGAAGCGAAAGACTGCAGGTCGACCAAGCTGAATGTTACTGGGAATGCATGATATAAACTCTTTTTCTTCAAGTAGTTGTTTTGCTACCGCCGTATTTGCTTCGTCCAGCTGTACGCGAAATGCAATGCCCGAACTTGTTCACAAGAGAGAGAACTGTCGTGTTTCCCGTGAGATGACGAATTGCAGTGGATAAAGCGATATGTTTGGGCGTTTTGACTCGACCATAGTGTGTTGCATAGACTATATCCTGAGCAAAAGACATTACTAATCGATGAATCCGTGCATCAGTCTCCACTCGAGATGAGTGTTCGGCGTAAAAATCAAACGCAGCTTCCCCTCCACCTAGAATCCACGCTAGAAAATTGTACAAATCGCTAGGAATTTTATTGTTCTCTTCTGTGACGTGAACGGCCCTGGGTGGCCAAGGCATTTCATTTTTTAGGTTGAGCACAGACGAACGCAATTTCATGGCTGCGTGATACAATTCCGTTGATGGTGTGACAGAGTATGTAACAGCAAGAGAAGCTGAAGAAACCGAGGATGCTCTAGATTCGAGTACCGAAGACGACTCTAGAAGAGCTTGAAGCACTTCTTCAGTTCTAAGGTCTGACGCATATACCACCTCTCCTTCGATCTGGTTTCTCGAGCACCAAAATGACAAACGTTCTCCAAAGCGCCGTCTCAACCGTCTTTTCCTTTTTTCTGTCCGATACGTAGGATTCGAGATTGCTTCTGAAAATAAGTCTCGCAATATCTTGGTACGAATAACCTGTCGACGCTCTAGAATGCGTGTTTGCACAATGCTGGTCACTAGACTAAATGCCTCGGTGTCGGCTGCCGTGATTTCGTCTTCAGATTCTGATGTGCAAGCATCACCATCGTCGTCACCAGGAAGTGCCTGACGCGTTTTTTTGTAAAACGGACGTAGCAAGATCGGTGTTATTTAACCTCATTGGCATAGACATCGCCTTGTAATGCTAACAGCAAACGTTCATCTTTGTGTAGTTGTGCGGCCTTTGTAAGGCGATTGGCACCGGTGTCCAATTCACAGGCAACGAGACGACTTTTCGTTCGTTTTTGTTTGCTGGTATTTTTTGACAAATAGCACAAAACTTGTTGTCGGTAGCTTGAAAAGCGCTTCGAACGTGTCTCGTGTTGTCACTGCGAGATTGAGCCAACGAAGGTATCGCCTCTTTCACTGCTGAGGACTCTGCTTGCTTGCGACGGAGAATACGCAATACATTTGTTTTGTTCGTGTAATCTTGGTAACACCGACGGTGGTAGCCTCCTCTAGGAGGATCGTCTGAAGAACTCCGGTATCTAGACAAAAATTCGTACGTGGGATTGCCATCTCTTCTTACACGCGATAATTCGTGTAGTTTTTCCCAACTGCGATGCGAAAATTGTATGCTGGGATCAGATGACGCACTTTCAACAGTATGACAGAGACAATAATCCCAGTCAAGACAAACCACCTTTGAGCTTGAAGCAAGAGTTACCGAACAAGCCACTTCGATATCACTCTCCTGCAGTCGTTCAGAGTCCGTATCCGACATTTTGTAACAACCTTTACTGACTGCTTGACGGTGTTGTGTATAGAGAAGGTACCGCGATAACAACAACGATAAACTCTAGTAGTAGTAGTAATATACTCACAACCAACCTAGACCATGTGTCAGTATAAATGCGCTTTTTATTACTGTTATATACTACTGTCAACTACTGTTGCAAAACCACTACTTCACCACATCATGCAGCATTCTACTTTCGTGTCACGCGTATGCAGGTTGAGTCATTCTCGGCCGTTTAAACCCACCTAAAGAGTCATCTTCATCCGGTTGAGTCACCTGGTTGAGTCGTCTAAGTCCAAGCTGATGGTTACTAAAGTGCACATTTCTATAGTACATTATCATTCTTCTTCCGTGTTTTAAAGTCACGCTCATCCGGGTTGAGTCATTCTTATCCGTTTCATTCATTTAAACCCACGTGTTGAGTCATTCCTATCTGGTTCATTCATTTAAACCCACGTGTTGAGTCATCTTGAATCATCTTCATCATGTTGAGTCATCTGAGCCCGGGCTGATGGCTAGAGTGATGCACATTTCTGCTACGTGCTCTCTAGCGCCGTGAAGAATCCCAGATGTCTCCAAACGTGAAGCTAGCGAGTTGATACTTACATCAGTCGAAATATTATGACGAGACGATTTCAGATCAGTCGTTGCGAAGTCGAATTGCTTGTACATAACAATAGAATAGCTACAGCAACAATACGAATAAGGTCTGGGTACACGAGGCCAAACATACAACTTTTAATACGTTACACCGGAAACGTTGCACGCTTCCCAGACTGCCAACATCGAAATTATTTTGTAGTCACACCAGCTCTACAAGCTGGCATCAACAAACCATGGTATACCGGGGGGGGGGGGGTGAAACGAACTTCCTAACGAAGCTTCCTACGAGTTTCGGCACAAGGACTAAGACAAACAGACAGGCAGACAGACAGACAGACAGACAGACAGACAGGAAGTTGGCTCGCTATGAGAAAGAAAAACATCCTGGTGGGTTGTCTGTTAGAGTGGTTCCACTAGTCTTGGAACATTTTGGAAGATGGGGCAAGAAGGCAGAGACCTATTTAGATGACTTGTTAAAACGATCAAAGAATATTTGCAACGTTTAATGCCAATGTACTTCTGAAGAAAATCACTAACGCTTTGTCGGAACAGGCCAAGTGCCCAGACTCGTCGATGTTTTATAGAGAAAGGATCACATGATCCCTTTTAACCGATTAGCAGTTAAATATATATTGTATTCAGTTGTTAGTTGTATTCTCTTGCTTTTATTGTCATAGGAAAGACGTAGTTAGCCATTTGTGTCCTAATTCAGATATGAAAAATACATGTATTGACAGACACACAGACAGACAGAGAGACAGACAGACAGACAGACAGACAGACAGACAGACAGACAGACACGGTAGTGTTGTTCTTTGAAAATATATGTATTGACAGACAGACAGACAGACAGACAGACAGACAGACAGAGAGCGGGTACCATCTGTCAACATGTAAACCTGGTGGTGGGCCAGTTTGGTGACATGAAGGCATAGCATCAACTTGGTCTGATTGTCTTCGAGAGCTAAATGTGCACCACCGAAGAGAGCCACGACATCGCTATGCAAATTCAAATGATAGACCAGACATTGTGGCATTTGACCTTAACAAGGGTTGCAACGTTGACCTGGATATAGCTCTGGCACACCCTTGGAGCGCTTATATTTTTCCAAGGTCACCTGAGTCAGATGGTGCTGGTGCAGAAAGAAGAGAAGATAAGAAGAAGGCAAAATATACAAAGGAAAATTTACCAGGTGGATCAACAGTCAGTTTCATTTCCTAGTTATAGAACATTTTGGACAATGGGGTGAGATGGGAAAATTTTTCTGGAAAGACTACTCAAGAAGTCACTTGATGAACGTGGTCGACCTAATACTGCTGAGTTTCTGGACATCTGAAGAAAGAGATTCTCAACTCAACTTCAGAAGTGCAACGCAAAGGTCATCATGAAAAAAATCTCAGCTTTGACAAATGACATTGACTGTACTGTAGATTGCTCTACCCAGTTTTTCAGCCACTAAGTTGGCTCCGGGTAGTCTGCATTGTTTTCTTTTTATGTTTTACATGTTTGTTTGTTTTTAAAATCTATCTCTAGTAAACTCTTGTAGTTACAGAACTTTATATGGTTACCTTGCTAGCATTGTATTATAGATGTATGTTTAAATTAATGTTATTTGACAGACAGACAGACAGTCAGACAGACAGATAGACAGACAGACAGACAGATAGACGGACAGACAGACAGACACATAAGCATATAGTTGTAGGTAGAACCAAAGCCCTATTGTGTTGGGTAGTATTTAGTTGCTTTGCTTAAATTGTGTATAATAGTTCAATATCTGAAAATATATGTATTCAAAGACAAACAGACAGACATACAGACAGACAGAGAGACAGAGAGACAGACAAACAGACAGACAAACAGACAGACAGACAGATAGACAGACAGGCAGTCAGGCAGTCAGACATGCAGGTTATTCTATTAGGATACACCATCTCTACACACTAGAATACATGATTTTTAATGATTAAAAGAAAGTGCTTCATAAACAAGTTCAACTATTTCAATGTGTGAAGCACTAAATGTATCTATCTCTGTTAACTACATTATCGTCCATTAGTCTGTTTGTTGACAATTTAGACACTTTTCTCAAGACAACTTCACTATTGCATTTTGGAGAGTCACAGAAAACCGTCGTCGCCAATATGACATATACTCTGCAGCTACTCGTCTTCCTTCAATGAGCCTTGCCTTTCCACCCTGGTAATGCAAAAATTTCCGCTTGTGATACACATGTGCCGAAATTTTAAGGGTATCGTCACGATTTACCAAACATCTGGATGACAACATTGGTTTGCATCTTAGTTTGATTGCTAGTGCACTGAAAGAAGCAAAAGAGAAATCAGCTGCTGGTGAACACAAGCTGAATATTGCAAATGGAGACCTAAAATCTACTAAGGATGAACTGGAAAAAACTAGAAATGAACTAAGAAAACTAGAGATGAACTGACAGATACAAAAAGTAAACTGAGCAAAGGTAGAACAAAAATTTCTTAGGAGATTGAAGGAGTCTGTCTCTTTTACAACAGATTCCAGAAGATTTTTGTTCAATTTGACCATACTTAATTGGACTGGGATAAATGCTTTAGGCAACTACGTGTTGTCTAGCAAGCCATTCTACGTTCATCGGGGTATCACTTGTGCCTTGATGTTTATGCAAACGGTAAGAATGCTGACAGTAGTGACTATCTTGGTCTGTATATGTAGGTGATTTCGACAAGGAAGTCAAATGGCCATTTCCCTTTCCTTTTGATTTTGAACTTGTAGACCAACAAGTTGAGAGAAAAAGTATTTGTGGAACTACCACAACGCTAGGGAAGTGCACTGAAGTCCTCAACATGTGATACCAGAATCTATGCGAATTTACTTCTCATGACACATTGAAGTCACGTTATTACAACAAAAATAATTCAGTTTGCATAAACCTGCGTGTCCGTGTAAAGATTGGAGATGATCGTGACTGACATAAACTTTTACACACACACACACACACACACACACACACACACACACACACACACACACACACACACACACACACACACACACACACATGGACACTTATTATATTAAAATCTGTTTTAAATGCTTTGCTAGTGATACTTCCAGTACTAGTTGGATAGAAACCCATCGCAGCTATTGCCTCATTTCATTTCTTGTTCTTGCTAGATTGCTACATCATGTGTTCTGACGCGTGTCAAAACACGTGCTTTCTTTCTGTCCTACGCACGTTGTACACCTGGGGCATACTTTGACACGTATCGTTAGTTGTTACTAAATATTAAGAGATAGTGAAATGCATGACAGAGAATGTCAGTATGTGGATATCAAGCGCGCGTGTGTGCGCGTGCGTGAGTGTGTGTGTGTGTGTGTGTGTGTGTGTGTGTGTGTGTGTGCGTGCGCGCGCGCGCGTGTGTGTGTGTGTCTTTGTGTGTGTGTGTGTGTGTGTGTGTGTGTGTGTGTGTGTGTGTGTGTGTGTGTGTGTGTGTGTGTGTGTGTGTGTGTGTGTGTGTGTGTGTGTGGTGTGGTGTGTGTGTGCGTGTGTGTGTGTATGTGTGTGAGTGCGTGCGTGTGGGTGTGTTTTAGAAAGATTAGAAAGTTTGCACAATCGCCGCATGGTAAATCAACTGCAGCTGTATAGGAACTGTAAAGCGTTCAGAGTTCCACTTTCAGATATTACTACATGAACTACTGTACACTTCCATGATGTCCTACTTGAGTAGGACGCATGCGCACACTGTTAACAGACGATATTGGGGAGCCGAGCTTCTAGAGCATGCGCAATCCCGAGGGTAACACGCACATTTCGCTGATTCAGTGCACAAAGTCCACGTTTCCTGGTCTGCTTCTGAACCGTAGATCATCTTGCCGTTGACAAGGCTCTGTAAGTAAGTTCACTACTTACCATTGGTGCATCTTGTGAGTGACTTTGCCTGCGTAGAGACGCGTAGGAAGCCATTTATTGATTACGGCCTCTCGAGGCTACGAGATTGCTGTTCAAGCTGAAGTTGCCTGATTCACACTCTGAACAGATACACGTTGAGTGAATGCACTGACTACTTAGTTCCTAGCGATGGATTAGTTTTGGCTAGTTAAATCATGCCACCTTGGAGTAACCAAGCAGGCAGACATGTAGGACGTTCTGCGTTGTTTCTGGGCAGTCTAGCTTGCTTCTGTATATATGCGATTGGCCAAGTCGAAGTTGTTACTGTTATCACTGGCACTCTATAGGTACAGTGCACGTACTGTACAGTCTAAGTCTTTGTTATGTACAATTAGCACTGCCGGTCTACAAGTCCCAGCAGCAGTTATGTCTAAAGTAATAAAACACAGGTACACTATTATTCCATAGCTGTAATGTCTAAATCAGAAAGAAGACGCTGTTCTACCTCATCACCAGTTGATCAAGACGTGATTGTCGAAAAGATGTCATTGAGGCTGAAGCTGATGGTTTCCGTCGGATAATTGAACAGCTAGCAAGCAAATGAAATAGTGGAACTCAAAACAAGATTAGAGTTCTTGAGCAAGACCTTGCATCTACAAAGCATGAGTTGCAAGAAAAGCTATAGCTAGACATTCTCGCTCAACACGTACACTGCCTAGTGCTAAAATCAAGTTTTACACAGGTTTTGTGCAGAGAAAAGTGCTTGTTACAGTGTGGTGTTGGATTGAACCAGCAGCCGAGACAATTACTCTGTATAGCAAACAAAGAATCAGGCCAATGTACTGTACATGAGTGATGGTGGTAAGCTCATGATCACCGCCTTCCATGAAGGGTTGGATATAAGCTAGACAAATTATTGCTGACTCTAGTTCGACAATATACACAGTTACACAGTTCAAGAACGCTAGATGGGAGAAACAAGTAGTCCTAGTCAGCCACACAGTGCGTAACGTTCGGTTATACCCCCGAATGGGTTCCCCTACCGCAAAATCATCACCTGCCAAAATTCCGTCACTCAGTAGTCTGTCTTTCTACTCCACGTATATCTGTTCAGAGTGTGAATCAGGCAACTCCTACTTGAACAGCAGTCTCTTAGCCTTGAGAAGCCGTAGTCAACAATGGCTTCGTAAACGTCTGTAGGCAGGCAAAGTCTCTCATAAAATGCACGAAATGGTAAGTAGTGAACTTACTTACAAAGCCTAATCAACAGCAAGATGATCTACGGTTCAGAAACGGACCCTGAAACGTGGACTTTGTGTACAGCGAGATCGGCGAAAAGTGCGTGGTACGTGTA
>NC_085102.1:2689875-2767375 GCF_963422355.1 Corticium candelabrum | reverse complement strand
GCAAATCAGTGTCCTCAACGACTGATCTCTTGCAAGCATTGTAACGTCTTTGTGAAACAAGTAGAAATGGAAGATCATTACGAAGAGTGTGACCAGTATCCTATAGCCTGTACATACAAGTGTGGCATGATGGTAGAAAGATGTCGAATGGAAGACCATATTGGCAGGCAGGGAACGTGTTCAAAGATTCTTCTTGATTGTGATTTCAAAGACAATGGCTGTCAATTTCAAGGAAATCATCTTAATTTATGTATTCACATGGAAAACAACGTTGGCTTGCATCTTAGTTTGATTGCTAGTGCACTTAAAGAAACAAAAGAAAAATCAGCTGCTAGTGAATTGAAATTAGACCGCGAACTGAATATTGCAAAAGGAGAACTAAAAGCTGCTAAAGATGAACTAAGAGAAACTAGAAAAGAACTGACCAAAGCTACAGCAAAAATTTCTAAGAAGATCAATAGGAGGCGTCTGTATCTTTTACCAGAAAGATCGGATTTTTTGTTCACTTGGACCATAGATAATTGGCATGAACAGACAAAGACGTTAGACAACTATGTGTTGTCTAGCAAGCCATTCTACGTTCCTCCTGGGTATCACTTGCACCTTCAAGCTTATCCAAACGGTGAGAATGCTGACAGCAGAGGCTATCTTTGTCTGTATCTATTTTCAACTGAAGGTGATTTTGACAATGAAGTCAAATGGCCATTTCCCTTTTCTTGTGTCTTTGAACTTGTAGACCAACAAGTTGAGAGGAAAAGTATTTGCAAGAAAATATCACCACCATATCCAGATGCACTGACGTCTTCTACATGTGATATGGGTTTTGGTTATAAAAAGTTTGTTTCTCATGACAAAATGATGTCACGTTGTTACATCAAAAATAATTCAATTTGCATAAAAATGCATGTTCATCTCAAGATTGGAGGTGATCATGACTGACACAAACATTTTAAATATTATTGATGTCTGGACTTATTGTGAGATGTTTCGTTGCTCTTTTATTGTTTTCAGTACTGTTTGTTGTTAGTAAACCATAATATTACTTGCAGCTATAGCCTCGTTGTTCTTTCTGCTAGATTGCTATATATCATGTGCAACACGTGCCAAACATGTGGAAAAATGCACATGTTTGTTTAGTCCACTTTGACACGTGACCAGTAATCGTTTACTACAGTTGTTAAAAACATACGAAACAGACAATCTTGGAGTAACGTGTGCTGCATGCATGCAATGTAATTGGTATTTCTCGCAAATTAAAAGCAAAGCTTCACTTGAGTTTACACATTCTTGACAGAAATGCTGAAAACTACAACAATTTTGTGGCGATTGTCAACAGGAAATTGATGTACTCTTTTCAACGACAAACGGCACTATGGCTTTGAATGTTTCTAATAACCTTGTGGCGTGCGTGTGTGAGTGAGTGTGTGTGTGTGTGTGTGTGTGTGTGTGTGTGTGTGTGTGTGTGTGTGTGTGTGTGTGTTTGTGTGTGTGCGTGTGTGTGTGTGTGTGTGTGTGCGTGCGTGTGTGTGTGTGTGTGTGTGTGTGTGTGTGTGTGTGTGTGTGTGTGTGTGTGTGTGTGCAGAGAACAAATTTTACTGATACGTTTACATATCAGTCACACTGCTATATTTTCTACTAATATTTAATTAATTAATCAAATTAGTTATAAATCTCCCTTACGTCACGAGTGTGACTCTCAATTATTGTACTCAAACATTCATGAACGTCTGCTTCTAGTAGCACGCAGAAGTGAGCAGTAACTTTTCTACTGAAGAGACTAAAGACACATACAAATTATATAACAAGTCATAAGAGCGTCTCGCGGATGAATGCGATCTATCTATCATACACATTTCTGCAAGATTATTCATGCATCAAGATAGCTTTCACTGTTATTGTTTGAAATGAGTTCAAATGCAAAGTAATTTAGTAAGATTATTCTTAGCACTTCCATACACTGCTAGATCTGGTTTTTGATTTGAAACGCTTCAAACATGCATGACCAGTCGCTAATGATGTGTTAGTATATTATAGTTGTTGCCTTTTCCATTTGGGCGTGGCCTGGTAAAACCATTTTAATTAATTAATTAAGCTGTCTATTAGATAAATTTGTTTTAGTCTCAACTTTCAAGCCGAGTTTGAATAGAAGCATGTATATTTACTTATTAAGAAATGCAGTAACAGCGCGATCGATCAACCTCAATTGCATGGTTGATATTTTGGGTAATGGAGTACCAATTTTCGAGGGACACACACACACACACACACACACACACACACACACACACACACACACACACACACACACACACACACACACACACACACACACACACACACACAAAGAAATGTGCTGGCACATTCTCCGAATATAGACGCTGGTATCGTTTCCTGCGTTAAACGTTTTGGGAGTCGTCAAACTATGGCGTGTAATCAGTGTCAAAATTACGCCGGTAGTAATTCTAGTTACTTAGGTCGGTCGCACACTCAATGAGGTCGGTTACTAAGTAAATGAAGTCGGTCCTAAACGTCATGAGGTCGGTCCGAGACGTCATGTGAGGTCGTTCGTAATGAGGTCGGTCCTACACTCAATACGTGAGGTCGAGGAAAATATGTTTCATACGTACATACCCAACTAAAAGTCTAGCCTTTACCACGCACGTGCGCGAAGGTCACGTGATCTATCGTCGCTTGTTTTCAGGACCACCGAAAGCAAGTCGAGGCTACACATCTGACTATGGCGTCGAATGGGCATGTGATTCAACATGCAAAGTTTGAATTGACAACGATGGCATCATGTCTAGGCATCAACGTCTGTCCCTGTAGCTAGAGATCTAGGGACCTCAAGAACACCTTGTTTACGTGGTTTACTCACGGTTGTAATCTCTATTGCCTTTACCTAGTTAAAAACATTTAAAATTTGAAATTTGAACAAATCAAGCAAATGAATCTGCAAACGAACAATATTAAGTAATTAATTAACAAACATCTACATAATTCACTGATGTCCCTTAGACTTGCATTTGAACTAATTTTTTATAACTACATTATAAATATTTAATAAATGATTGCGTTTTCTAAGCAGCAAAGCAACGTGTAATTAATTAAACCATTAATTGCTACGTTTAGTATGACAGGAAGCTATCGA
Source organism: Corticium candelabrum (assembly GCF_963422355.1). Lineage (NCBI taxonomy): Eukaryota > Metazoa > Porifera > Homoscleromorpha > Homosclerophorida > Plakinidae > Corticium > Corticium candelabrum. The sequence goes on along the minus strand of NC_085102.1, from coordinate 2,764,227 downwards.
CATTCATGAAGACACCTCTGTGACCTCATATTCTCACACATCAACACGTCCCAGATGTCAATAAATTTTCAATTGTCAATTTTTTAAAATTGTTTTTGACAATGCATATTCAATATTTAATTTTCAAATTTTTATTTTACTTAAGAAATTGATTTAAATATATAATAAGCAGAACGTCAGCCCACTACACTGTGTCATACAGTATGATATCTGACCATTGCAAATGTACAGTTTAATTAACAATTTTCTATTGATTGTGTTAATTAATAATCTAAACTGTTTCAATAATTGCCATTAATAACTACATCTAATTAATACATTTATTTTGATCTAATAGCTGTGAGAGACAATAATGTATCTACGGTTAGCTGTATTCTAGTTATATTTCTATTGATTGTTCGCGTTGGGTAATACATTTACTAAGTTTGAATTGAATTGAAAGTTGTATTCCCCCAATACTAGTCATTCAAATTTTTGAAATCTGTCTATAGATGTTGACATATCTGACCACCACTGTGGCAAATATGTAGTTTCAGAAGTAAAAATTTACATACAACTTCTATTTACTGTGCTAGTATTTTTAAACTTTTAATAATTGATATTAATATCTATATATTACAATTATTTTGATTCAACTCTGGCTGTGATACAGCAAGACCTGTAAGTAGCTATGGTATAATATAAAATAGTTAAATATTGTAAACACACATTCCTTTCATTTTAGTTATATTTTTATTGATGGTTGGAGTTGGGTAAGATATCTACTAAGTTTGAATTCAATTAAAAGTTGTCTTGTTCCAGTACTAGTCATTCGAATTTTTGAAATCTGTTGGCAGGTGTTATGCAATTTGTCACTCGACACAATAAATGGTCCTCTCCGGATCGAACGCCACGACACTCTTTGCGAAGTGATTTACCACGCTCTTCTAACAGACAACAAGCATGGGAAATGGGAACAACGTTGTTCTGGCTATGACAACAGTTATCCTGGTGATCTATTCATCCTGATTTTCTTCTTGGTCGCCCCGGCTTCTTCGATGCAACAGTAGCCAACAGCCTGCATCCTTCATTCATTGTTAATAAAGCTGCCATCAATGCAGGAGCTGCTGCAGAAGCTGCAGAAGCTTGCAAAGACTTTCGTCACGCTGATAAAGTTACAGCAGCTGGTGGTGTATTTATCCACTTGCTGTGGAAACTGTCGGTCTCTGGATATCATACAGTCTCAAGATCCTACTCTCTATAGCTTCGATAATTTTCGAACTGAGTCACATGACGTTTTCAAAGTCTTTAATTAAACAACTTATTACAACAATTGTCTGTGAAATTATGGTCATAGAGTGCTAAATTGGTTTTACAACGTTTGAATTTAGAGATAGAGGATGTATGTAGTTAGGACATGCTTACTTGAGTTGATGGGGAAGTTGGGTGGGAAACGTTCATGTATGTAATAAATATGTCCTAAATAAAATTATATATATATATATATATATATATATATTATATATAAGAAGCTTTCAACGACTTGCTCCACCCCTCAGTTGTATCCCGTAGTCTGCATACTCTGTTAGCCTGGGTAAAGTACCATACAACCCTTCCATTTGTCGATAAAGGTGTCGCTGACGGGCGTTCACTAATCAGAGAGCTCGAATTTTACTACTTATCACCTTCACACCTCAGTCACATTAATTTAATCATTTATTGATCAGCTGAAAAGAGAGTGAGCATTGTAGAAACACTTCATGAAAGAAATGTGTCCGGTTTCGACTTAATGTGTCAGCTATTACTTTAGATAAATACGATACTTCCATGACAGAACATCAGATAATTGCTATTCGGATAATTGAACATAAAATACTATAGTAGATCACTCTGTACATGACCTAGGACGTGTGATGCAACTGGCCAGCAGTTCAATGGTGTCATGTTACCGACAGAATTTAACACATGTACGAATGCATGTGTCTTCAACAGTTATCTGACAATTCAGTTTGTACAAATGTAATGATTATGGCTATTGATAATTTGATACCTGTAAACATTTAGATGTTCAACGTCATAACAGTCAACCATCGCCAAAGACGACGTTGTGATTACGTCAAATAACAATAGTTTGATTAGTTAAATCTTCTGCTCAGTAAGACAAGACAACTCAGTAAGGCAAGATATTTAATTAATTAACGACTAGTTAAACATAAAAAACATGCAGACTGCTTACCTACGAAGTAGGTACGTCGTCATATTTATTGTTTATTTTTGCAATCGATATCTAACGAGGGTGGCATGCCAGCGTCAGTTTCGAGCACGCAACTTTACGAACCTTGTTTGCCGTCTTCGGTTCCCCTGTGCTTTTGAGCAAAGAATCGAATTGATGTTGAGTAGAACATCTGCCTGCTGTAGATAGTGGCATGGTCACCTTCAACATGTTACACAATATTCAACTATGTCGCAAAAGCCGCAGGACTGCTAAACAACGCGACTAGTGGCCACGTGACTAATAACCACGTGACTGGTTACGCATAAATCTTACTAAGTAGAGGTAATAGTAGTTCTAGTAGATTTAGAATGAAATCACTGTGTTATATGCAGCATGGCAGCGGAAGTGAGAAGAATAGAAGTGGAAGTTGGAAGAATAGAATTGGAAGTGGGGATAATGGAAGTTGGAAGTAGGGAAATAGAAAATGGAACTCAAACCGGCCACCGTACTGGACGGCCGATTGTCGGCCGAAGTGAAACGTCCAACCATCGGTCGGAAACTCGCCAATCAAGCACGATCAGATTTCTACGCTTACTTCTTCATCTTTCTCCAATAGAGAATATTGTCGGAATGGATAGAGAGGAACGACACGGAGATTCGAATTTCGCCATTTGCGCAGTGACGTTGGGGACGTCATTGCGAACACGTTGCAACCAAATAATTCAAATAAACCATTGCGTTTTTCTCTATGATTGGTTGAATGTAATTGCTAATTTTGAAGCCCATACAAGGGCCTTCTATTTTTAATCTGTATTTACAATCGTCTGTGAACACATTCACTTCGTGACGTCACCCTTACGGCACTTCGATTTTGCTTCTAACATGCTCTAGATAGACGTTCAAATAACAAAACTTGGCATAATGCTTTGCTGGCGCATACTCTAATGGTTCTCCTTTAGCCTTTACCAAAACTTGCGTGTGTAACGAGTAAACGAAAGTCTGGTGAAAGAGGCCCAAGCCACATACGGGATACTTGAATGACGAGGAGCCGTATAACTTATAATTATTTATATAATTATCATAATTATATAATTACATAATTATAATTATAAGGAGCCGACTTTGTTCTTCTAGCTAAGCCTCACTCTCCCCTGCTTCTCGGTCTCTAGGCAGCGCCGGTTCCAGGAATGTTTGAAAGAAAGGGTTCACCATTAGCACTTATTTATATACTAATTTTCTCTTTTCTAATGAAATTATATGTAATTATTGATCCACGCCTACTGGAAAAGAGGGGTTTCAACCCCCTTAACCCCCTCTGGATCCGTCCGTCCCTGCTAGGAAACGCGAAATGCGCTAGAAGTCACTTCACTCTTCTCGTGAATTCGTCGTCGTTTTAGGTGCACGTCTTGGTGGGAGAGAATAGGGCGTTTTAGAGTGAAATAATGGAGACAAAGGTCAAGACGTGCATTCTAACGAAAATCTGCATGCGAAAAGGGTTAATTTATTGCTGATTGCATGAGCTAAGTTGAGTTTGCGTTGATTGGATGCTTTGAAAAGAGGTAGAATCTCTAGTACCAATCTGTAACTTTTTAAAAATCCTAGATCGCGCGCCTGAGTAATCAATCATCTAACTAAATGTTTGGGTTTATCAACTCAATTTTGAGTTTAGATTCTTTATTGCTAGATGCACTAAATTATTAGGAATCGATGTATCTATTAGATTTACATGCTATAGCTATAGAAACATCTAAAACATACTAAAAATGACTTGCGTTTTTAGCTATGAAATTTGGTTGAATGTTGAATATCTGTGACTTTGATTTTGTGTCCTAGGGACTATTGGTTGGGTGCGCGCGCTAAACATGAAAAAATTACGTCATGCACTATGAAACACTTGAGAAAGATCAAATGTGAGTAGATGTTTGCTCACTGCCCTATTCAAAAGCTACCATGACATAGGATAAAACCACATCGCGTTTCGCACAATTATTTAAAGATTTTTGTAATAAATGACAGCTGCCAGCCGTTGCAGTCAATTTTATACTTATTCTGAGTATTGGGCATGCGAAGGCATATCCCCCCCCTCCCCCTAATGTCTGCTAAAACACGTGGCTTTGGTGTGGTGTTCGTAGAACCGCTCGCTGAAAGGCTGACATGCTCTATTACCTGTCATCTAGCATTTCGAGAACCAACCTTAACTCGATGTGGCCACAACTTTTGCACCAGCTGCTTGACGCAATGTCCACAACAGTCTGCTTCTTGTCTCGTGTACTGGACGAAATTGGAACCAGCAAATATTTTCCCCAACAATGCACTGAAAAGAGAAACACTGGACTCTTGTTCTAATGAAGCAGGTTCTAATGAATCAGGTAAGGACTCATTAGAACTCGGCTCTTGTGTGTTTTGCGGGTTTTGCAGCGATGAAAAATCTCTTTCTGATCTCTTTCGTGACTCTGCCGCGTCATTTTGAGTGATAATGTAACATTGAGACTTGAAAGACGTCAAATGCTGGTACAAACGTGCGTACGTAATCTATGCTAGGTGTTCTGTGTGGTATACGCAGCTACCAAATGGTTTGGTTTGTACCTTCTAAATTCCTAAAAAGTGCGTCGTTTAGGGAATGTCTGACGTGAAGATGAATTAAGTCTTTAGACAAGTCTGGTGGTACTGAGAGGCAAGAAGAGAACGTTTGATTTCATCTTGAGGTAATGCATGTCCTCAGCTGTGGCTGTCATATAAATGAACCAGTCACTCAGTGTTGCTGTACAGTGTTTTTATCTTTTGGAGGGCGTAGTTGCCGTGCTATCATGGCTATTTGCTATGTTCCTGGATGTACCAATGTATCTGCCAAGGAAAATATTTGAAGTTTTCAGATTTCCTTCAAATGAAGTGGAACGTCAGAAGTGCATAGTTAGAACAATTAGGACTTGATGATGTCTCGCCCAATGCCAGAGTATGTGCTAGGCATGTTCCTGCGAAACCAGATCAACAGCAGCCAACGTTGTCCAAGACATATCATAGAAAGCAACGTTTTTCTGTGGCTGCAATAAAGCTATCCATAGTTACAACTTCTTTTACATGGTCACCATCAAACCAAACTCCTTTTCTAAATGAGTTTTCTGACTATAGTTCGTCTTCGTCTGGGACTATAGATGAAAGACCTCAGCTACAGGTTTGGCTTCTCTCTTTCTCAAGTTCACAATATTTTTGTCACATGGATAACCTCTGTCTACTGTCATTTGAATGACGTTGACTAATGATTGCCAAGGGACATTTTACGTCGAAGTCTACCGCAGTCATTTAGAGATGCTGTTCCAAAAACGACCTTCACCATTGATGCAACAGAACTATTTACAGAACATCCTTCGGATAGGGGTTTGCAATCAGCTTTCTTTTCCAGTTACAAACATCACCACATTGTGAAAGCATTGGTTGCAATATCGCCATGTGCTCATGTTATGTTTGTGTCACGACTATTTACTGGTGCCATATCAGACAGGGAACTTACCAAGCAGTCTGGTTTTCTCAATAAATTAGTATCTGGAGATCCAGTCATGGCAGACAAAGGAGTTGTTATTGCTGACATTGTCATGGACGTCGGGGCATCTCTTGCGCTACCTCCTTTCTAAAAGAAGGAGATCAGTTTACTGAGGAGCAAGTCATTGAATGCCGACAAGTGACTTCTCTTAGAGTCGACGTAGAAAGGGTAATCAGACGGATAAGGAACTATTGAATTTTGCAAGGTATAACACTTAGTTCAAGCATGGATCTTTTAGATAAGGTATTTACTGTCTGTTCGTACCTAAAAATTCTGCATCTACCTCTTGTGCGTACACTTAATTTTGTACGGTAGATTAATATTAATTAGTGTCATTGATATTAATTTTTGTTTGTAAAGGTCAATATATTAGCTTTTGTTATAATTCTGTACTCTTGTGTGTCACTTACTCCAGGATACATGACACTGCCACTTGCTGTTCAATTCTATTTTCATCGAGGACCATTCAATAATACTCAATTATTACATTATTAAATAGTAGTAACAGAACTTTATCTACCTGCTACCTAAAGTCCTACATGGGCAAATCAAGTACGTGGAAACAAGTGAAACTATTTCTGATAATACATATCTAGGCAAACAATCTCTTCTTATCTCTCAGTACCACCAGACTTGTCTAAAGACCTCATCTTCACGTCAGACATTCCCTAAACAACGCACTTTCTAGGAAGTATTCAAGAGGTACAAGCGAAACCATTTGGTAAGCAGGGCCGGCGAAGCAGGGTGGGTCAGGTGGGCCATGCACCCATCGTTCAAAAATGGGACTTCCACCAACAGGCGCTTGGCTAAAGCTTTCGAATAATGAGATAGATGATTAAATAAATTAGTTATTGTTTACCTCTAGAGATGAGACAAACCGACCAGAATTCGGAAGTTTACAGCAGGAAGTGTGGGATGGGCACAACATGCCTCGCAAACCAAGTCACTCGTCTTGAAAGAATGAAATACTTTCCCCAACAATGCACTGTAAAGAGAAATACTGGACTTGAAGCTCAAATGTGGTCTACACGAGAAAAGATGTGCGTGGACTGGTGAACTAAGAGATGCTGACAGAAAATATCAGTATGTGGATGTTGCATGTGTGAATAGATGTAGACAATTAATTGGTAATGCGAAAAGACATGGATGATCACGCGGCAAATTATTGTCAACAACTGCATGATTTCTTGTGAGCATTGTAACCTCAATATGAAGCAAGTAGAACTAGAAGATCATCATCAAAGGTTGTGACAAGTATCCTCTAGACTGTACATACAAGTGTGGCCTGATGATTCCAATGAATCCAAAGTGTTAAATGGGAGATCATATTGGCAGGCAGGAAACATGTCCAAAAACAGTTTCTTTTCTTGTAATTTCAAAGGCAACGGCTGTCAGTTTTCAAAGGAATCGTTACGATTTATGCGAAAATACTAAAAACCAACATTAGTTTACACCTTAACTTAATTTGATTGCTAGTGCACTGAAAGAAGCAAAAGAGAAATCAGCTGCTAGTAAACACAAACCAAAATTGCAAAGATAAACTGGATAAAACTAGAAATGAACTAAGAAAAACTAAAGATGAACTGACAGATACAAAAGGTAAACTGATCGAAGCTACAGCAAAATTTGTGAAGAGAGCCATAAAAGAAGTCTGTTCTTTTTACCGCAGATACAAGAAGAATTTTTGTACACCTGAACAGTAGATAAATAATTGGCATGAAAACATGAATGCTTTACTATATGTGACAGTGTGGTCTAGCAAGCCGTTCTACAATCATCCTGTGCATCACTTTTGCCTTAATTGATGTTTATGCAATCAGTAGGAATGCTGACAACAGATGCTATCTATTTCTGTATCAATTTTCAACTAAAAGTGATTTTGACAATTATTGAAGTCAAATGACCATTTTTCTTTTCTTTTGATTTTGAACTTGTAGACCAACAGGTTGAGAATAAAGGTATTTGCAAGGAATTAATACGACGGTATAGAATTCGAAGTGCACTGACCTCCTCAACATGTGATATCAGAAATGGATATGCAACATTTGTGTCTCATGACACGTTGTTACATTAAAAATAATTCGACTTTTTACATAAACCTGCGTGTCCATGTCAAGATTGGAGATCATCATGACTAACCTAAACATTTTACGCATTATTATGTCTGGACACCATATTGAAATCTGTTCTAATTGCTTTGCTAGTAATACTTCCAGTACTGTTTGATGATAGAAAACAATCATAATACTCGCAGCTATTGCCTCGCTTCATTTCTTGTTTTTGCTAGATTGCTAGATCATGAGTTCTGACGCGTTAATAAACATTTTATACGTACGTAGAACGCCTGGGACATACTTTGACACGTGGCCAATATTCGTTAATTAATTTGTTAACTAGTAGGTAATAAGACAAACTGAGATGCATGACAGAAATTTAATTAACTAATGTGTGTGTGTGTGTGTGTGTGTGTGTGTGTGTGTGTGTGTGTGTGTGCGTGCGTGTGTTTTGGAGTCTCATATAGATGACTACTTCCATGTTGTCTCTACTTGAGTAGACGCATGCGCAAATTCTCTACCTCTGCTCATGACAGCTGCAAAGCGAGTCTTTGATGTCTCGTTTGTGGAACCGCTTGATGAGAAGTTCACATGTCCTATCTGTCATCTAGCATTTAGAGAACCAACTCTAACTCGATGTGGCCATCATTTTTGTAGCAGCTGCTTGACGCAATGTCTACAACAGTCTGCTTCTTGCCCCGTGTGTAGGATGCCATTGGAAGAATCGAATACTTTCCCCAACAATGCACTGAAAAGAGAAATACTGGACTTGAAGATCAAATGTTGTTTACACGAGAAAGGATGTGCATGGACTGGTGAACTAAGAGATGGTGAGATGCATGACAGAGAATGTCAGTATGTGGACGTTACTTGTGTGAATGGATGTGAACAACTTGTAATGCAAATAAACATGAATAATCATGTAGCAAATGAGTGCCCTCAACGACTGATCTCTTGCAAGCATTGTAACATCATTGTGAAACAAGTAGAAATGGAAGATCATTATGAAGAGTGTGACCAGTATCCTATAGACTGTACATACAAGTGTGGCATGATGGTACAAAAATGTAGAATGGAACGTCATATTGGCAGGCAGGGAACATGTACAAAGATTCTTCTTGATTGTGACTTCAAAGACAATGGCTGTCAATTTCAAGGATATCGTCATGATTTATACAAACACGTTGAAAACAACATTGGTTTGCATCTTAGTTTGATTGCTAGTGCACTCAAAGAAACAAAGGAGAAATCTGCTGCTAATGAACTCAAATTAGAACACGAACTGAATATTGCAACAAGAGAACTAAAAGCTACTAAAGATGAACTGACAAAAACTAGAAAAGAACTGAGAGAAACCAAAGATGAACTGGAAAAAACTACAAAAGAAGAACTGGAAAAAACTAGAAAAGAACTGACTGAAGCTACAGCAAAAATTTCTAGAGAGAGCCATAGAAGGTGTTTGTCTCTTTTACCACAAATATCAGAAAAGTTTTTGTTCACTTGGACCATAAATAATTGGCATGAAAAGATGAGAGCTCTAAACAACTATGCGTTGTTTAGCAATCCATTCTACGTTCCTCCTGGGTATCACTTGTACCTTAAAGCTTATCCAAACGGTGGCAATGCTTACAGCAGAGGTTATCTTGGTCTGTATCTATTTTCAACTGAAGGTGATTTCGACAATGAAGTCAAATGGCCATTTCCCTTTTCTTGTGACTTTGAACTTGTAGACCAACAAGTTGACAGGAGGAGAAGTATTTGCATGGAAATATCACCACCATATCCTCCTCTTCATGACGGTTATGGTTATAGAGAGATTGTTTCTCATGACAGATTGAAGTCACGTTGTTACATAAAAAATAATGCAATTTGCATAAAACTGCATGTCTATCTCGATTATGACTGACAAACATTTTAAATATTATTGATGTTTTGACTTATACGAAGATGTTTAGTTGCTCGATCTGTCACTGCTTTTAGTATTGTTTGTTGTTAGTAAACCATTAAAATACTTGCAGGTGTAGCCTCGGTTTCAATTCTTCTTCGTGCTAGATTGCTCTAGATCATGTGCAACACGTGCCAAACCTAGAGCACATGTTTGTTTCGTCCACTTTGACATGTGACCGGTAGTCGTTTACTATAGTAATTGTTAAATACACACGAACAGACAACCTTGCAGTAATGTGTGCATACAAACTTGTCACAGGGCGTGGCACTAAGACGTCTTCACCTACTGCGCGACGACATGGAGGCATTGGTGTTTGTTAACCGCGTGAGTCTAGAGCCAAAGCAACAATTTTTCTTTTTGAACTTCTACCGGCACGTATAGCGATGCATCGAATCAGGTAAGGCCTCATTAGGACTCGGCTCTTGTGTGTTTTGCGTGTTTCACAGTGATGAACAACTTCTTTCTGATCTCTTTCGTGACTCTGCCGCATCATTTTGAGTGATGATGTAACATTGAGACTTGAAAGACGTCAAATGCGGGTAACACGTGCGTACGTAATCTATGTTACGTGTTCTGTGCGGCACACACCTACCAAATGGTTTGGTTTTTACCTTCTGAATACTTCCTAGAAAGTGCGTCGTTTAGGGAATGTCTGACGTGAAGATGAAGTCTTTAGACAAGTCTGGTGGTATACTGAGAGGTAAGAAGAGAACGCTTGATTTCATCTTGAGGTAATGCATGTCCTCAGCTGTGGCTGTCATATTAATGAACGAGTCAGTCAGTGTGGCTGTAACGTGTTTTACCTTTTGCAGGGCGTAGTTGCCGTGCTACCATGGCAATTTGCTGTCTTCCTGGATGTACCAATGTATCTGCCAAGGAAAATATTTAAAGTTGCCAGGGTATGTGCTAGGCATTTTCCTTGTGGAACCAAATCAGCAGCAGCCAACGTTGGCCAAGCAGTGGTGTAGCCAGACCTAAATTTTTAGAGGAGTTATATTAATATTAATATATAAAATAATTAATGTTAATGAATTAACTTTTAACATTGGAGGTTGATATAAACTTGCACACGCCAACGGCTATCATTGAATTTTTCTAATATTCAAGTTTATGTGCGCTACATACATGTCTTTCTAGCAAATTGCTTCATACAATAGTCAATACGCCTGTGTTATTTAAATTTTAGCCTCCTCCCTTTGTCTACTCAAGCAAACTTATCTATTGTCATATCAAAAGTTAACCAGTTACAAGACAAGTCTTTCTCAATTGACAAAATTGCCAGGTCGTTCATTCTGCTGTCGCTCATTGTCGACCGTAGGTAAGTTTTAGTCCTCTTCAAGTTTGAGAACGATCGCTCACAGGTAGCCGTACTTACACCTAGTGTAAGAGCTATTGTCAACAGCTTGACAATAATGGCAAACCCCTTCTTGTTGCGATTCAAATGAAAAAGAGCATCAGAAATGCCTGTTAGCTGCTTGCCTTTGAGGATACGCATAGCTTGTTTGCATTGCTCTTCCATCAGTGCTGTTTCGTTGACACCATACTTAGTAGCAAGTGGCATAGCTACTCTGAACTAAGGAAGTTTTTCCCAGAACGCGGAGAACAAGCTTCGATAGAATTCATGATTTCTCTATTTTCTTCTGAAAATCGTTGTTGTAACTCGCCTACCCATGAACAATAACAGGATTGTAGACATGTGCTCGATAATAATGCTTAGTAGTGGCTTCTTCATTTTCTTCAGTTGACTCGTCTCCGGCTACATCTCTTCTTCCTATTGCATCCAAACACTACTCAGTACGTAGTCGTTGAGAGTTTCGTTTCTTACCCTTGCGACGTACATCTACAATAGCAATCTCCAAACGCTCAGCCAAATCAACAGAAGCCTTCCAAGTTCTCTCCCACTCTTTGTCACTTCTGCTGCTACGAATAGATGACAGGACAGAGTCAACCAGTTCCGCTGCAGCTGCTAGATCAAGTGAGTCATCTTACAGTTGATCTGACAGTCCTTTGGTTATTGAAAGTCCCTTGACGTGTAAAACCAATATGAATATAAACCTGAAGGTCATGACATATGTCAAGAAACCTCCTGCTTCGACTCTTCTCTTACTGTCTCTGTCGTTCTCAGTAAGATCCTCTAAAGTAGCAGCTATTTCTTTGAGTGATTGCAGAACTCCAGATACAGCATCAAAGTGGCATGCCCATCGAGTATTGTTGAGACTCTTGATACGCAATGGTTCCTTTATACCTGCCACCCTCTGGACTTCCTCAAACACAGGCAGAACAGCAGAAGATGACAAAAACAGGTAGAGCATTTGCTAAACAGAGAAAAATTCCACGTTCTTCGAGCAGTCCACAAGAACTAGGTCTAACCTATGCGCAAAACAATGCATGTAAATGGCTTGAGGACATAACTTCCGAATCCGTGCTTGAACCCCTGACAATCGACCACTCATCACAGCAGCTCCGTCATAAGATTGACAGACACACATTGAGAGAGGTAAATTGTGCTGTGACAAAGTGTTGGTTATCAATGTCGAAAGTCCTTCTGCTGTAATGTCATGAGCAGTGACGTATGTCAAGAAACTTTCATACACTGCAGAGGCCTTGACATATCTCCCAACAATTGAAACCTGCTCCTTCTTGCTAATATCTCGTGTTTCATCTATCATCAAAGTAAAGTGTCCACTGTTTCTCACTTCTTCACAGATCTTGTTTCGCGCGAGTGATTCCATTACCGATAACAACTCATTCTGAATTTCAGGTGAGCGATAATGTGCATTCTTGCGTAATTTTCCAATCTTCTGTTGCAGACGTGTGTCATGATCTGACAGAAGATCCAGTATTGCTCGAAAATTTCCTGGATTTTTTAATCTTCAGTTTCGTCATGTCTTCTCAAGGCTATCCCTTGTTTTGCACAAAGGAGGAGTGTGTCAATGACAGTTTTCAAAAGATATTAATTGTCTTCTATTTCCTTTTCTGACACCTAAAGCGTTGACTGAGACACAATATCTTGCATTGTGTGAACCTTTTGTGCAGACTGATGATACTCTTCCCATGCAACAAACAATGATCTGTGAGCAGATGAAAGTTTGTGTTTTAACAGAGACTTGGACTTCTCTTTGTGACCACATGTCTTCTTCCAATTAGAAAATCCTGTCACAGTAAACGCTTTGTCAGTGGTCGAGCTTGAAGCAAAGTGACGACAACAGTAGCAGTAGCAGGCATCATTCATCACTGAATACTCCAACCATTTGTATTCGATACACAACTCCCTTTTGAAATGTCGCTCTCGTTTGCCAAAACTTCGTGATGGAAAACTTATTATAGGTTGTCGGGGTTCTTCATGAGATCCCGACGATAGATCTGTGTAAACAAATCAATCAATAGCTCGCATCTAGTCTCAAATATTTTGAATGTAAGATTACCCATTGGACTGCATACTTCAGTACACTTATCATTCTCCGCTTGATTTGCCGTCTCGACCACACTGCTACTACTTGCCGTCTCGGATCCCATTGGTCGAGTCAGACGTCACCGTAATAGCAAATGTGACAGATTCTTGTGAAGCCAAATCAATCCTCTCTAGATCCTGTTCTTCTGTTCTTACATGGCAACCAATTGACTCGCTTTTCCTAGTAGCCATAAAATTTGTGGTGTTCACTAAAGTCTACAGTTGTAGCTTAGAGCTATATATGAGAAGTTGCAATTGCATACCACTTCTTACTGATCTGACTGTCCCAAAACCATTCAAAAGGCTTACTTCGTCGCTTCTTGGAGTTGGACTTTGAAAGCTGATGGATAGACGTAGACATAACTGTACTCGTAGGTTGCTAATTCCCGGAAATGCCATCAAACCCTGTATTCATCAAACCCCTTATTCTTTACAGCCCATATTGCCTCGCGTCCCAAACGCTTCTCGACCTTATTAGCTAATTGTGTTCATTAATATTGTTAAAGTCATAGCCAATTAGATAAGCCCAATTGGTGATATTCATCTATTCGCAAGTAGAGTATGGGCAGTCAACTAGCTGTAGCTTAGATGAACCACGCATCAAAATTAAGACCACGTTTTAATGTTTCGGAGGGGACAAGCCCCTCCTGGGCCCCCGTAGCTACGCCACTGGAAACATGTTCAAACAGTTTCTTTCATTTACATCTTAGTGAACAAAAACCAAAAATTACGAAAGGAGATCTACAATCTACTAAAGATAAACTGGAAAAACTAGAAATGAACTAAGAAAAACTAAAGATGAACTGACAGATGCAAAGATAAACTGATCAAAAAAATTATCAGATGCGTAAAAGAAGTCTGTCTTTATACCGCAGATACAAGAAGAATTTTTGTACACCTGGACAATAAATAAGTGGCATGAAAACATGAATGCTTTACTATGTGTGTGAGTGTGTGTGTGTGTGTGTGTGTGTGTGTGTGTGTGTGTGTGTGTGTGTGTGTGTGTGTGTGTGTGTGTGTGTGTGTGTGTGTGTGTGTGTGTGTGTGTGTGTGTGTGTGTTGTCTAGCAAGCCGTTCTACGATCATCCGGTGTATCACTTGTGCCTTAATTGTTGTTTATGCAATCATTAGGAATGATGACCACAGAGGCTATCTTTGTTTGTATCTATTTTCAACTAAAGGTGATTTTGACAATTGATGAAGTCAAATGGCAATTTTCCTTTTCTTTTGATTTTGAACTTGTAGACCAACAGGTTGAGAATAAAAGTATTTGCACGAAAGTAATACAACGGTATGGAAGTGCACTGACCTCCTCAACATGTGATTTCAGAATTGGATATGCAAAATTTGTTTCTCATGACATGTTGTTACATAAAAAGTAATTCGATTTTGTACATAAACCTGCGTGTCCATGTCAAGATTGGAGATCATCATGACTGACCTAGACATTTTACATATTATTATGTCTGTACACTATATTGAAATCTGTTTTAATTGCTTTGCTAGTCATACTTCCAGTACTGTTTGATGATAGAAAACCATTGTAATACTCGCAGCTATTGCTTTGTTTCATTTCTTGTTCTTGCTGGATTGCTAAGTCATGTGTTCTGACGCGTCCCGAAACACTGTATACGCACGTAGAACGCCTGGGACATACTTTAACACGTGACCAATAATCGTTAATTGCCGAGTGTAGCGAGGCTTCTAATCCGGGTCGCACAACAGAAATAGGCGTGGTCCTATATGGGAGCTTTTAGTGTGTGTGTGTGTGTGTGTGTGTGTGTGTGTGTGTGTGTGTGTGTGTGTGTGTGCGCGCGCACACACACACACAAATCTCAAGTTTCTCCTCCCCATGACCATGTTTCATGATACGGCCTACCCTAAAAAATCGTTTCCGTTTCCGACTACAGATGAGTCTAAGAACGATTCGTGCAAGTGACCAAACGGCGAAGAAAATGCTTCATGAAGTTCTGTCGCCCCATCCTTTTGTATTGTAGCTAGAAATTGTGTGTACATGACAACCAAGAAACACCTTCAGGAGTTGAATGCCACCTACAGTCAACTCTTCACACGTCCCATACTTACAGTATGATCAATCCTTTACTACACTGTGCTGCATCTAACACTGTTGATAGTCAATGTTTTGCTGATATCAATTTCTATGTCAGTAAATACCATACCACTGTCGTTACAACGGAGCTGAGTGCATACCTAGACTGTACATTTCAATTGTCTTGATCACGATCGCAAGACGATGACTACCTATAACAGGCACTTAGACGTAATCTAAACTACTAGGAAGATTGCATGCTTACTTCCATGACAGCTAGGGTTTCAACAAATACGTATTGTCTAGCTAGGACTCAGCATTTCAGTAGACGGTATGAAAACTCCGTTGGACGTGTTACTCACGAACGCGAGGCGCCTACAGATATCGTACAACTAGTTAATTTGTTAGTAGATACTAGGAGAAGGTGAGATGCTTAAGCATGACAGAGAAAGTTAAGTTAATGTGTGCGTGTGTGTGTGTGTGTGTGTGTGTGTGTGTGTGTGTGTGTGTGTGTGTGTGTGTGTGTGTGTGTGTGTGTGTGTGTGTGTGTGTGTGTGTGTGTGTGTGTGTGTGTGTGCGCGCGCGCGCGCGCGAACGTGTGTGCGCGCGTGTGTGCGTGTGTTTTAGAGTTCCATAGACATGACTAATTTCATGTTGTCACTGCTTGAGTTGGACGCATGCGCAAAGTCTCTACCTCTGCTCATGACAGCTGCAAAGCGAGTCTTTGATTTCGCGTTTGTGGAACCGCTTGATGAAAAGTTCAAATGTCCTATCTGTCATCTAGCGTTCAGAAAACCAACTCTAACTCGATGTGGCAATCATTTTGTAGCAGCGGCTTGACGCAATGTCTACAACAGTCTGCTTCTTGCCCCGTGTGTACTATGCCATTGGAAGAATCGAATACTTTCCCCAACAATGCACTGAAAAGAGAAATACTGGACTTGAAGATCAAAATGTTTTTTGCACGAGAAAGGATGTGTGTGGACTGGTGAACTAAGAGATGGTGAGATGCATGACAGAGAATGTCAGTATGTGGACGTTGCTTGCGTGAATGGGTGTGAACAACTTGTAATGCGAAGAAACATGAATAATCATGTAGCAAATCAGTGTCCTCAACGACTGATCTCTTGCAAGCATTGTAACATCATTGTGAAACAAGTAGAAATGGAAAATCATTTCGAAGAGTGTGACCAGTATCCTATAGACTGTACATACAAGTGTGGCATGATGGTAGAAAGATGTCGAATGGAATATCGTATTGGCAGGCAGGGAACATGTCTAGAGAGTCTTTTTGATTGTGATTTCAAAGACAGTGGCTGTCAATTTCAAGGATATCGTCATGATTTATGTAAACATGTTGAAAACAGCATTGGTTTGCATCTTAGTTTGATTGCTAGTGCACTCAAAGAAACAAAGGAGAAATCCGCTGCTAGTGAATTAAAATTAGAACACGAACTGAATATTGCAAAAGGAGAACTAAAAGCTACTAAAGATGAACTGGAAAAATCTAGAAAAGAACTGACTGAAGCTACAGCAAAAAATTCTAAACAGATCCATGGGTGTCTGTCTCTTTTACCACAAATATCAGAAAAGTTTTTTTGTGCACTTGAATCCTAAATAATTGGCATGAAGAGATGAGAGCTCTAAACAACTATGCGTTGTCTAGCAATCCATTCTACGTTCCTCCTGGGTATCACTTGTACTTTAAAGCTTATCCAAACGGTGACAATGCTAACAGCAGAGGTTACCTTTGTCTGTATCTATTTTCAACTGAAGCTGATTTTGACAACAATGTCAATTGGCCATTTCCTTTTTCTTGTGAATTAGAACTTTTAGACCAACAAGTTGAGAAGAAAATATTTCCAAGAAAGTATCACCACCACAAGAGTTTGTTTCTCATGACAAATTGAAGTCACGTTGTTACATCAAAAATAATGCAATTTGCATAAAAGTGCATGTCCATCTCAAGATTGGAGATGATCATGACTGACTCAAGTATTTTAAATATTATTGATGTCTGGACTTATACTGAGATGTGTTAGTTGCTTTGGCACTGCTTTTAGTACTGTTTGTTGTTAGTAGACCATAATAATACTTGCGGCTATACCTTGCTAGATTGCAATAAAGCATGTGCAAACACGTGCCAAACATGTGAAAAAAGCACATGTTTGTTTCGTCTACTTTGACATGTGACCAGTACTCGTTTACTATAGTAATTGTACATACATACGAAATCAACAACCTTGGAGTACAGTACCTTTTTACAGGGCGTGACCCCAAAGACATCACCTACTGCGCGACTTCCTTTTGATGCATTGACGTTTGTTAACCGCGTGAATCTAGAGCCAAAGCAACAATTTTCTTTTCGAACTTTAACCACCACGTAAAGCGATGCATCAAATCAGGTAAGGCCTCATTAGGACTCGGTTTTGTGTGTTTTGCTTGTTTTGCAGTGATGAACAACCTTTTTCTGATCTCTTTCATGACTCTGCCGCGTCATTTTGAGTGATGATGTAACATTGAAACTTGACAGACGTCAAATGCGGGTACAAACGTGCGTACGAAGTCTGTGATGCATGTTCTGTGTGGTACGGTATACGCGCTTACCAAATGGTTTGGTATGTACCTCCTGAATACTTTCTAAAATTTGCGTCGTTTAGGGAATGTCTGACGTGAATATGAAGTCTTTAGACAAGTCTGGTCACCATGGTACTGAGAGGTAAGAAGAGAATGCTTGATTTCGTCTTGAGGTGATGTCCTCATGCAGCTGTGGCTGTCATATAAATGAACGAGTCACTCACTGTTGCTGTACCATGTTGGTGTTTTGGAGTGCGTAGTTGCCGTGCTATAATGGTTATTTGCTGTGCTCTTGGATGTACCAATGCAATTACCTGCCAAGGGGATATATTTGAAGTTTTCAGATTGCCTTCAAATGAAGTGGAACGTCAGAAGTGGTTAGAACAATTAGGACTTGATGATGTCTCGCCCAATGCCAAGGTATATTGTGCTAGGCAATTTCCTTGTGGAACCACATCAACAGCAGGTTTATTGCCAACGTTGTCCAAGGCATATCATAGAAAGCAACCTTTTTCTGTGGTTGCAGTAAAGCGATCCAGAGTTACAGCTTCTTTTACATGGTCACCATCAAACTAAACTCCTCCTCTAAATGAGTTTTTCTGACTATGGTTTATCTTCGTCTGGGACTAGAAATGAAAGACCTCAGCTACAGGTTTGGCTTCTCTTCTCAGGCTCACAACATTTTTGTCACATGGATAAAATTTCTCTATTGTCATTTGAATGACATTGACTGGTGATTGCCAAGGGACACTCTACATCAAAGTCTACCACAGTCATTTAAAGAGGCTTTTCCAAAAACGACCTTCATCATTGATGCAACAGAACTATTTACAGAACATTCTTCAGATAGGGGTTTGCAATCAACTTTCTTTTCCAGTTGCAAACACCACTACACTGTGAAAGCATTGGTTGTAATATTGCCATCTGGTCATGTTATGGTTTGTGTCACGACTATTTACTAGTGCCATACCAGATAGGGAACTTACCAAGCAGTCGGGTTTTCTCAATAAATTAGTACCTGGAGATTCAGTCATGGCAGACAAAGGGTTTGTTATTGCTGACATTCTCATGGATGTTGGAGCATCTCTTGCGATACCTCCTTTTCTACAAGGAGGAGGTCAGTTTACTGAGGAGCAAGTCATTGAATGCCGACAAGTGACTTCTCTTAGATTCGACGTAGAAAGAGTGATCAGACGGATAAAGAACTATGTTATGGTTTGTGTCACGACTATTTACTAGTGCCATACCAGATAGGGAACTTACCAAGCAGTCAGGTTTTCTCAATAAATTAGTACCTGGAGATTCAGTCATGGCAGACAAAGGGTTTGTTATTGCTGACATTCTCATGGATGTTGGAGCATCTCTTGCGATACCTCCTTTTCTACAAGGAGGAGGTCAGTTTACTGAGGAGCAAGTCATTGAATGCCGACAAGTGACTTCTCTTAGATTCGACGTAGAAAGAGTGATCAGACGGATAAAGAACTATAGAATTTTGCAAGGTATAACACTTAGTTCAAGCATGGATCTCTTAGATTAGGTATTTACTGTTTGTTCGTATCTAACAAATTTGCATCTACCTCTTGTAGGTAGATTTAATTTTGTAGGGTAGATTATTATTAATTAGTGTCATTGATATTACTTTCTGTTTGTAAAGGTTAATATATTGTCTTTTGTTATAATTCTGTACTCTTCTGTGTCACATGCTCCAGAATACATCACTCTACCACTTGCTGTTCAATTTTATTTTCATCGTGGACCATTTAATAATACTCAATTATTACAACATTATTGAATAGTACTAACAGAACTTTATCTACTTGCTACCTAAGGTCCTACATGGGCAAACCAAGTGGAAACAGGTGAAACTATTTCTGATAATACACATCTAGGCAAGAATTCTGTTCTTATCTTACCACGCCCTGTGAAAAAGTTTATCGGGCCTCGCATGTCCAGAAGGGCGCGCATCTTGTCTTCGCAGTACACCTTCGTCATGAGCTAAACTAGTAATAGGCATTAGAGCTAGCAAGAGCATTAGGTGTCACGGTTTCCACTCAATGATATACGTAATAGCTGTAGATTTGGTGCGATGCAACTGCACCTGTCTTCAACAATCACTTGACTGATTTTCACAAATTAAAATTCGTCGATGAATTTCAACTCTCTGTTAACACAGTCTAACGGTTGAGCAGCATAGTTTTCATTTAATTAGTTAAAGACACGAAGCTAAGAAAAACGTCACAAATGGTGTAAATGTCTCCAGTTACAAATATAGATTATATTTATCGAATTTTAATCTTTACAAGACCCTATCAAACTTTATACGTAAAATGCTTGTCTATAACTGTAGACTATATCTAGTCAAGTATCACTCTTTAACAACTTTGAGTCGTTTAATTAATTGAATAAATAAATAAATAAAATAATTATTACCAACTTCATACAGTAACGTTGACCCAGACTTGCTTTTTCCTTGTAATAATAGCATCAATCAATTCCCTTGCAACTCTCTTGCCATTAGCTAATTGAATCAATTATTCAGACGCCTCTCCGCTCAAAGCCACGCAGTAGATTTAGAATACCATACCAGAATAGCACACAAAGACAAAACGGTTTATCTTATCTTTTCTCGACGGTACAGCTAACAATAGCTTACAAGTAATCGTATAAATATAACAAAGACGTTGGAGACATCGCAGCCTAGCGTTACCGAACCCTAACGTTACCGCAGCCAGCTAATTCTAGCACAGAGTGACACAATTGTGTACTAGCACACAGTGACACAATTGTGTGCTAGACAGAGTTGCCTAATGACTGACGCGTATCTGTGCACTTTCACAGCCAAACCCATGTGCAACAACCGTCATACGATATCTCAATCTTTGAGGCCGGTTGTTGGGTAGTTTGCTTTCTTGCTGGTGTGCACAATAGGAAATGGTCATGCAGAATGCCTTTCTTGTCGAAGCCCAGAACAGAAGCGAAACCATGGCAATGACACGTCATACACACAACTGCAGTCTGTATACATCCAATGCTGTAGACAGAGAAGGGCTAGCTATATACAGTACACACTCTCACAGCCTCGAATCTCTTTGAATCGTCTACCTATTCGTTCTTCTAGTATTCTGTAAACGTGCTAGTGCAGCTGCTGTAGATGTAAAGTCTCTATTGCATCATATTAGGCCCACTGACACCACAATTGTTCATATACTGCGTCAGTGAACTTTCATAACGTCTACGTCGTACGTAAGTGAAACGGAACACAAAGACCGAACGCCTATGAGGTGTCGGTGGGTTGCATATGATACAACTACTTACGTCTTCCACACCTACGCACGCACGTGTAGTCTAAACTAGTTACACACCGCAAGCGGGCGACAGTAACTCGGTAACAAACGCCTACGCTAAGCGACGGTCTACATAAATCGTGTAGCACACTCGCATTCATCATTCCATCGTCTCATTCTATTGCATTGTCTATCTCTGTGCGACGGAAATATGCTACGGTGTCTCCTCTCTTTCGTTTTGTTTGTCTCCGTCTTTGAAGCAACGTTGGCGTTGCGAATTCGTCCTCCGACATACAACTACAAATGCGTCGAAGTTGGACGTCACTGCGACAAGGCCGTTTGCGGCATGACGACGTGTACAGTAAAAGAAAAGTGCTGCTCTATCTACTACACATACAAGTGCTACTACAAACAGAGAGAAGTAAAGTCGTGCGCACCGTTTTACTGTGAAAACGGTGGAACACGCATTCCGCTGGTGAGCAAATTGTTTCTTAATTCTATCAGTCGATCAGAGCGTTGCTAGACTGTATGCTGCTTTGTGTACAGAAAGGGAAGCGTGACGTTACTACGCATACGCCAGTGTCCGGGTGCGAAATACCTCCCCCAATCTGTCGGTGTCCTCCCGGTTTCAGTGGACGTTGCTGTGAAAGTGAGTTTTATCGCAAAAATTTGCACAATGAGCGCGTTCGCACTAGCTCGAACTTGAAATAAAATAATCTAGACTTGTCTACTAGTTAGATAGTAGAGTACGTCCGCACATAGCTTTGGTAATTGTAGACTCTAGGAGGGCATGCTGTAGTTAATTAATTAATTAACTGTATGGTAACTAGGTTATTAAGTGAACTGTAGTCTCCTAGATCGTAGCAACTCACTCTTCTGTTGCCTGAGGCGCTGCCTTTTCAGGAGATACCTGAAAAGCGCGAATATGCCTAAAATAGAGAAACGGCTCGAGCATCTTTACAAGAACGTGTTAATTATCATCACGTGATAGTTAATTAAGCTGACAGAGTCAAACCTGACAGCTTAGCTATATACATTTGTTTGTAACACACACACACACACACACGCACGCACGCACGCACACGCACACGCACACGCACACGCACACGCACACACACACACACACACACACACACACACACACACACACACACACACACACACACACACACACACACACATACACACACACCTCTAAAATTTGTACTACCTCTAGTTCGGGATCCCATCGACCCTTGTAAGTACAAGAAATGCGGTTACGGAGAAGAATGCAAACTACAAACGGTGCAATGCGTGACGACACCATGTCCTCCAATAGCAGTCTGCGTTCCGGTCGACTTGTGCAAGTACAAAACATGCCCAAAAGGAGAAGTATGCCAGCTGGTACCGATACTATGCGTGACGACTCCTTGCCCATCAAAGTTCGAAGCAGTCTGCGTGCCAATAGGTAAACCGAAACAAAATGGCAACTAACTAAAATTTGAATCATCTACATGCTTTTCTGTTGGTAGATCCTTGCCTTGTTAGGTTATGTCCCAGAGGAACAACATGCAAAAATCTTGGAAATGGCAAATCAGAGTGCGGTATGTGTGTGTGTGTGTGTGTGTGTGTGTGTGTGTGTGTGTGTGTGTGTGCGTGTGTGTGAATTTGACACTTCTGTATACATTACATACTCGAGACTGAGATGTCTATTGATCTAGTGAGGCCTGGAATTTGTCCTCCTAATGATATCATCGGTATCTGTCAAGTGACAAAAGACAGCTGCTTGAGTGACACTCAATGCAATAACAATGAGAAATGCTGCAGTCGAGGATGTGGTCGACAGTGTGTGTCTGGTAAACTTAACCTAAGCCAGTACAATAAAATGCCCTAATGTCACGTGACGATTGACCGTTATTTTAGTGTTAACCAACCCTTGTGCTGCTATACTCTGCCTTCAAGGTCACACTTGTGTTGTGCAAGACAATGGTCAAGGAAAATGCGTCCCACAAATAATTGGATGACTTCAGAAACTTCATGACTGAGTGATTGAGGTCACTAGAATTGTCACGTAATCTGCATGTTTTTAAGCTTTGCGTCTTGAATTGTATTGACTAATTTGAATGTACCTCATTGTCTGTATCGTGGTAACGTTTTACAAATAATTCTGTGTTTGTAAGTAAACAATAAAATCAAGATTAATTAATTGTTTACTGCAAACTGAAGATTGGAATCGAATTATTAACTTGAGATTTTGAAGTCAAAAAACTGCTGTACTGTATATCTCTATTTCTAGGACATTTCCTACATTTACATATAATTTATTCATAGTGACGTCATATATAAATATTATCACCGCCACAATAACCCTATAGCTAAAGAATGGAGGCATCTGCAATAGATTTACAGGCACCTGCCGGTAAAAATGTTTTTGATTTCTTTAATTGCAAAATTCTGGATACGCTACTAGACTTTACTTTTAGGATTTCTAATGAGCTCTGTCTGTGTCTAGTCTCAGTTTAGGTACATCAAAGCTTGCTGTCATATCTAGATGCCATTTACTCTGTAGCCTAGTCTAGCAGTCATCCTATCTTGTCAGCTAATATTTTATCTAGTCCTACTTGCTGTGTATTTCTCTGCTTCAATCGTTTCAGACGTGCATGAATGCACAAGATGGCACAACCGGAGAGTAGCTAAAATATTTTAGTTCACTGGGATGGCAATGGTGATCACAGTCCTCATTTGTGGAATAACCTGCAATTAACGCAATTTGTCATTCAATACAATTAACTAATATGACGTCATTGTCGTGTATTCACTCAATGTACTATTCAACACACGTTAACGGCCGCTACTCTAACACTGACTCAAACACCGGTTCAGTCATCCTTTATCTACCGCAAAAACCCCAGTTCCCGTATGCTAGCAAGCATCTACAAACACAACATTTTCTCCCCCTTCTAATCGAATTGCATATTCCACCTCAAAATCTTCGAAGCGTTTGGGCCTTGTCCTCACTCGTTTTGGCCTTGTTGTTTCTGTCTCATTTTCATGATCATGGGCAGTGCCTGCATCACTTGCTGCCTCTCCTTCGACTTCGACATTTCCCCCATCGTGTTGGTTTCCTGTCATGTCTTCTGAGATCTCCTCTTCCCCATCAGTCCAGCTGAGTACTGCAGCTGTATTTGCAACACCAGCTGGCTTCGCCACAGCAATTAATTGGTCAGCATGCCACAGACGTCCATCTTGTAGCAGGTAAGTGTCCTTCCCTACCCTTGACCAGACTTCTACTGGATCGGACAATTGCGACTTCAACTTATGGCCTCTTAGCGGACGCTTTACTCTTACCCAACTTCCGGGAGAAAAGGACGAAGCTCTAGCTCTCCTTTTATGATCTACATATGCCTTCATCGCTGCCTGTTTCCTTGCCACGACCTCGTCCGCATTCTTCAGCTGAAGTGATCCCTTCTTATCTTGCCTAGGAATCATCTGGGATAAGGGCTGCCGAAGCTTTCGGCCCAACATAACTTCTGCTGGAGATTTCCTCGTAAGTGAATGCGCCGTAGACCGGTAATTAAACAATGTGCTTTGCACTGAACTCTCCACTGAACGTCCTTCCAACAACCCTGTCTTCAGGCCTTGTTTAAGCACTTGATTGAATCTTTCGACTCCTCCATTTGCTTTTGGATGATACAGTGGTGTGAGAATATGGCGAATACCCCGTTCTCGTAACCACTGCTGAAACTCATACGACCGGAACTGAGGTCCATTGTCCGTTGTTATCGACTCAGGAAACCCCCACCTAACAATAAGGTCTTCCAAAAACTGCACAACCTCTTGCGTCCGCACTTGTGAGCACAGTCTTACTTCTGGCCACTTTGATCCCAGATCATGAACTACAATAGCGTATCGCTGGTGAGCCATTGCTATTTGAATTTCTCCAAAGATATCTACCTGAAGTCGTTGCCACGGTACCGCTGTCCAAGGAGTAGGTTGTAATGGAGCATGTACAGGTTGGCGAGACTTCCCGCTGACAAGGCAGGGCTCACAATCTCTCACCATTTGCTCAATTTGGCGGTCAATCCCAGGCCACCAGGCAAACTCTCGGCATCTCTGTTTCATACGAACAACCCCCAAGTGACCCTCATGAGCTAGCTGTAGCACCCGTTTCTGCAGCAACCTTGGTACGACTATTCGATTCCCTCTCATCAGACAACTCGACTTTCCACCCACAGGTGCCAACTCGTGTCGAACATTCCAAAAAGGACGGAACTCTCCTTTGACATCGTGCCATCCTTCCCGGATGCACCTTAAAACCGTTTGGATTTCTGCATCTGCACCTGACTCCCTTTCCATTTCATCCAAGGGTACCCCCGGGCTCCATGTGCTCAACAATAATATACATTCTTCCACATCATCAGAGTCCCATGCTGAATTCTCAGCTGGAGCTGGTGACCTCGACAGTAGATCAGCAACTTGATTGGAATGACCAGGTCGATATTCCACGCGGAATGTATACTTGTACAGCCGTTCTGTCCACCGGTGTAATCGCAATGGCCTTTGACCTGTTCCTGACGCAGATAGCAGTGATACCAAGGCTTGGTGATCGGTACGAAGTACAAACGGTCGTGCAAACAAAAATACATGCCACTTCTCACACGCCCACACACAGGCCAATGCCTCCCGTTCTCCCACAGCATATTTCTGCTCTGCTGGTGACAACGCACGGGACGCATATGCCACAGGACGTTCCTGTCCATCTTGTATTTGAGACAATACTGCCCCAATAGCTACTCCAGAAGCGTCACACGACACAAAGGTGTCCGCTGTGGATGAAAAGTGGGCAAGAACTGGTGCTGATGTGACAAGCTGTTTCAATTTGTCAAATGCCGTTTGACATTCAGTGGACCATTCCCAATGGGCATCCTTCCGTAATAAGCACCGCAAAGGAGAAGAGATATCAGCATAGCCCTGCACGAACCGGAGGTAGTAATTTGTCATACCGAGGAATGAATTTAGTTCTGTCACTGATGTCGGTTCTTTCAGTCTTTCAACTGCTTCTATGTTAGATGTTAGAGGACGAATACCACTCGCCGAAATACTGTGTCCCACAAATGATATTTCCTTAACTGCAAAAGTGCACTTGTCCACATTTAGTGTCAAATTGTGATGTTGTAGTCGTTGAAACACATCATTCAGTCTCTTATTGTGACTTGGTCGATCTGGTCCATGAACGACAATATCGTCCATGTAGACAGCAACTCCTGGTATTCCGGCTACGACCGTAACCATGACTTTCTGGAAGGCACTTGGGGCCGATGCCAAACCGAATGGCATTCTCTTGAACTGGTAAGTCCCCTTATGTGTTACAAATGCTGTAATAAAGCGACTTTCCTCTGCCAAAGGTATTTGCAAGTACCCCTGGTTTAAGTCCAGCTTCGAAAATACTGTAGATCCATAAAACTCTGCTGCTATGTCTTCCATTGTTGGAAGTGGATGCTTGCCAGGTATGATTGCCTGATTGGCTCTTCGAAGGTCTACGCAGAGTCTAATCGCCCCTGATTTCTTCCATGCAACTACTAAATTTGAGATCCATGGGGATGAATCCACTTTTTCAATGATATCCAAACTCTCCCAACGATCCAACTCCTCTGCCACCCTCTCTCGTAGAGCCAGTGGCAATCTCCTAAGTGGCTGCATAATCGGTGGTACGGTGGTGTTCACTAACGGGCAATGAACAAAGTGATTGGCTTTCCCCAATCCACTCAACACCCTAGGCCATCTCCGACTCCAACCTCCCTTAGTAACTCCATCGTTGAGCAAGTCAACCGCTTGTACACTATGACTGCCTAGTTCTTCTGGATCCCAACAAATTTGAAATCCCAGGGCATCAAACAAGTCGAGACCTAGTATGTCTGTCCCCTTGTCTGTAATATAGAATGGAAACTCTGCTAATTGACATCTCCGGTATCGGACTGGTAGCTTTGCCTTTCCCAACACCTTTATTGGCGATCCTGCATAACCAACTAGCTTTCGATTTGCTGGTTCCAGCTTACTCCAAGAAAACCATCGATCATATGACCTTTTTGACAGCACTGAAACCTTCGCCCCCAAGTCAATAACAAGTGACAAACTGACACCAGCTAACTCGCAAACGCATTGGCGATACTCGAGTGTACTGGACTGACCACCAACAACATTGATTCGAACGGTCTCCAACTCTACCCCTTGCTCATTGCCACAATCAACTTCCTGGATCTGTGACTGTTTCTTTGACCTACAGCAACGTGCGTAGTGTCCTATTCTCCCACATTTTCTACAGGTCTGTGTTGATGCTGGGCATGTTGAACCCTTGTGAACCGAGAACCCACAGTTACCACATTTGCCGTCTCCTCTGCTACTCCAGCCGCTTTTACCTGGCCGTGTCTGTACTTGACGAATCCCACGTGACTCCTGTGCCAATTGACCCAAAGCTGTATTAGTTAAACCTCCTGGCACTGCATCCATTACGCTACCTGACACTGTCGCAATAGCTGCTGAATCCCTAGCCGCCTCTTCCATTCGTGATGCCAGTACAATTGCTTTGTCTAGAGTAAGATCTTCATCTTCTTCCAACAAGCGGTCTCTCACTTTACCACAAACCGTCTTTTCTATAAGTTGATCCCTAATCATTTCGTCATGCAACGGTCCAAACTTGCAAGTGGCTGCTAGCTGTCTCAGAGCAAACACATATTGCTTCACGGACTCTCCTTGATGTTGCTTTCTTTGTCGGAATTTGAATCTCTCGACCATAGAATTGAGTCTCGGTCCGAACAACGTCGCACACACATCACGTAACTGAACGTATGATTCCGTCTCTGTCTCCGTCGAAAGTATCCGCTGCCCTTCCAGTCCTAAGCAATGAGTCAAAAGGGCGCGTAGTCGAGGCTTGTTGTCTGCTTCGTCTTTGATTGCCGCGGCTGCCACGTAGGTGTCAAAAGCGGACAACCAATGCTTCCATGGCACCGCCGGTTCCCCCGGGTGTGGAAGGAAAGGAGGAGGCGGGTGAATGCCTGAAGTCGCCATCCTCGTCGCCAATATTGTCGTGTATTCACTCAATGTACTATTCAACACACGTTAACGGCCGCTACTCTAACACTGACTCAAACACCGGTTCAGTCATCCTTTATCTACCGCAAAAACCCCAGTTCCCGTATGCTAGCAAGCATCTACAAACACAACAGTCATCACCAATATTGCAGGGATTTTCACTAAGTAGCAGTACACAGATGTAACGGTTAAAGTTATCCTCGGTATCATGCTAACGTTGGCACTGCGTGAGATAACGTTAGCGTGATTCAGATACACGTACACACACGTTACCTGGGATGAGCCTCGTGTACCCATGCTTAGATGCGCCTCTGGAATTGAAGGAGATTTCTACTACTGTACGCACGCGCGGTAGACGTTACAGCATGTCTTGGTGTTCCGCTCTGAGGGTATGGCAAATTGCAGAGCCGTATATAGCTCTGCGTGATACCGTAGCGTCGTGTACTCATGGCCGCGCGCCCAAGAGGCCTGTGTACGAGGCTATGTGATACCGCAGAACAGTATGTATAAGTAGAGGGCTCTGTAATACCACAGTCGGATATAGGCGGCTCTGTGTAATATCTAGATACGGCTCTGTGTGATACCGTAGCCTCGGCCTCTCGGACCACTGTAGCGCCAATTCAATAGGTCTGGGAGGCCGAGGCTAGTGATACCGTAGAGGTACGTACGTAGCGGCGACAAGCGTCAGGTATGCGCGAAGGTCTGGTTTGCTGTCAAAGTGCATGGAAGAAAGCGAAGTGCTCCAGAGCTGACGGGATTGCGTGTGTAAAGCATGCAACGTCTGGTACATGCACCTCTTGTGCCAATGCCATCTAGCCTGCATCCGGCCAGAATCGTGTATTACATACACTGCATGGTAATAATAAGTTAATTAAACATAAATTGTTTGAAAAAATGTTGCTTTTTCTACGAAAGGACGCTATGGATAGAAAAGGACCGTACAAGATCACTTGCGCATTGCTCAACCGAAATATGCGCGTCACTGCGCATATGTCACGTGCAAAAACACTAAGTACCTGACAGCCAAGTTATTGCAGTATGTATGCTTTTTTCCGTATATTCAAGTGATGCGAAGGCTCGTTTGGCTGCAACTATAGGGACTATAACAGTAGCCTCGGCCTCCCAGACCCGTGTTGCGCTGATTCAAAATCGTCCTCCACGGGTCTGGGATGGTACCGCCTCTTCTCAATATATTTCGGTTGGTCCCAGGACCAGCATTAGTGTTCGGTTTCATAAATGCATACCTTTCCAATTACGGCCGTAATACAAGAACGACGAAGACATGTCGAGTTAGAACATCGTGTCGCATCTTGCTGCACGGGTACCTTTGTGTTTACAGTAGCTACGGTTTTATCCTTTGTGTGTTAGTAGGGAACGCGAACGGGACGTTAGGAAGCACTTTCTTTTACTACTGGTGCTGCGGACGCGATCGGCATGTGTCTGATCGCCGTGAATCCGCTGCGAGTAGCTGCTAGTCGCAAGTGGAGCTTCGAATTCGCGAAGAAAATTCGCAATGCGAGCATCCGCTGTGACTCGATCGTCCGGATTCGATTCGACTTGCCGCGAAATCGCGACAAAACTTCGCCGTGAATTCTCCGCAAGAGTCTGTGTAGTAGACGTAATCATGAAGTCGTTGAGAATGCAGCTGGCTGGCTAGTGTAGATGTCGCAGCATCGGTTCGAACAAAGGGCTCTACTAGGTGTTGTTACTGCCGTTGCCAGGTGCAGAATACAAGCCACGACGTGTAGGTACGTGGGTTTGCGTGAAGAGCGCACTAGAAGTCATCGTTTGTGTACAGTATAGTCTTTGGTAGACAGCAGATATGCATGAGATGTCTTCGTTGATTACAGCTGTAATTGGAAATGTATGCATTATGAAACTGAACACTAATGCTGGTCCTGGGACCAACTGCAATATATTGAGAAGAGGCGGTACCATCCCAGACCCGTGAAGGACGATTTTGTATCAGCACTTCAGGGGTCTGGGAGGCCTTGGCTAAGCGCGGTAGACGTTAGAGCATGTCTTGCTTTTCCGTTCTGAGGTTATGGCAAATTGCAGAGCCGCATATACGGCTCTGTGTGATACTGTAGCGTTGTGTACCCATGGCCTCGCGGCCAAGAGGCCTATGTACGAGGCTATGTGATACCGCACAACCGTATGTATATGTAGAAGACTCTGTGATACCACAGCCGTATATATGCGGCTCTGTCTGATACCTAAATATGGTTCTGTGTGATATCTAGAGACGGCTCTGTGTGATACCGTAGCCTTGGCCTCTCAGACCACTGTAGCGCCAATTCAATAGGTCTGGGAGGTCGAGGCTAGTGATACCGTAGAGGTACGTACGTAGTAGCGACAACGAAGGTCTGCTTTGCTGCCAAATTGCATGAAAGAAAGCGAAGTGCTCCAGAGCTGACGGGATTGCGTGTGTAAAGCATGCAACGTCTGGTACATGCACCCCTTGTGCCAATGCAATCTAGCCTGCAACCGGCCAAAATCGTGTATTACATACACTGCATGGTAATAATAAGCTAATTAAACATAAATTGTTTGAAAAATGGTTGCTTTTTTCTACGAAAGGACGCTATGGATAGAAAAGGACCGTACAAGATCACTTGCGCAATGCTCAACCGAAATGTGCGCGTCACTGCGCATATGTCACGTACAGTAACACTAAGTACCTGACAGCCAAGTTATTGCAGTACGTATGCTTTTTTCCGTACATACAAGTGATGCGAAGGCTCGTTTGGCTGCAACTATAGGGACTAACACCGACGTGTGTATGGTGCGTTTGGTCACGTGACGTACGACTGACCGACCGGCTTGCGAGGCAACGACGTATCACGTGATCCTGATTAAGGCCAGAACGTGCCAGGATGTCAATCAATTGAATGCAACGCTATCTATTACATGCAGACGGTATGGCTCTGTAGTGATTCTTCGTTTTCAAAATACAGTCTCTTACCTAACGACATAACAATAACATATAACTCGTTGTCTAACACTATATCCACAAGTAAAACTTGAAGAAAGATTGACGTTAAAAGTAAACCGGTAACGCAAGACTAACTAACAATGTCACGTATACTAAGTCAGTTCATGCACCACACAGTATGCATCTTTGCATACACCTCCACCGTTCTCATCAACGCAAACGATCCCTTCAGGACTCAGAGTCCAAGGACACGGATTTTACTACAGACAATATCACATGGAATTAGTTTACAACTGTATACGGGAACTTTGCAGTCTCGGATACCTTTGAAGATCGGAACACACTCGCGACCGCATCCCTTGCTGCAGCATTTCTCACCGTGCTGGCACTCGATGTCGCTCAGACAGTGTCCGGGACCGATTTCGCATGTTGTAATGAGACCAGGAAATTTAGGACACGTGCCAGGCCTCACTAATATCAACAAGAAAAAATAACAAACTCGTAATCGAATAAAATATCAACTTGGTCACTTACCACATTCAGGACGACCATTCCGGATGGCACACGACGTGCCCCCTGGACATTTTATCTTTATATTGACACAGGGATCGAGATCTGGACGAGACACAGATAACAGTCAATACAATCAAGAAGAACTTTCTTCGCAATGCAACCAACATACCGCGATCAACGCACTGGAAGTTCCTCGGACAAGGCGGAATTAAGCACGGAATTGGTACCTCCTTGCAGATCTGGCCTTTTGGGCAAAGAACCAGAGGACATGGAGCCGGAGGATCAACTGGCATACATGAAAGTACAAAATTGATATCAATTAACTGATTAGATCCAGTGACGTCATATCTACATGCGCATGCGTATTCTAGATATCCAATATCAGTTCACTGATTAGGTCTAGTGGCGTCATATCTACGTGCACATGCGTGCTCTATATATAATATCAATTAACTGAATAAGGTTAGTGACGTCATATCTACGTGCGCATGCGTGTTCTAGATATAGTATATCAATTACCTAAATAAATATAGTGACGTCATAGCTACATGCGCATGCGTGCTCTAGATTTCCAAGATATCAACTAACTGATTGGGGGGTGTTAAGTCATATGTACATGCGCATGCGCATGCGTGCTCTAGATATCAAGTAAAATGTATTAGTATGCAACTCACGTTTTTCTGGTACGCATCGGAAGTTATCACAAGGCGGAATGAGACAGGGAAAAGGTCCAGACACGCAAACTTTGCCTGGTTCGCAATCAACTGTCGCACAAGGATCTAGACAACAAGAAGTTAGCTTGTACACAATGTACTCCGTTTCAGTCAATTTTGTGTTACCTTCAGGCACGCATCTCACTTGCATTTCGCATGGTTTGTCATGCAGACACAAGACGCCGTCTTCCCTGCAAACCGTTCCAGGTCGACAGACGACGCGAGCACAACCGGTTGTTCCTAAAAATTGGAGTGCGCATGCTCAGTACAAGATTGAGAGTAGAATGAGGAACAATCCTGTCTTACCTGTTGGTAGAGACTTCATACATTGACGACTGCATCCTTTATCGCAACACAATTGGCCATCGAGACAATGGGAATTGTTTGTACACGCGAACGGTTTGACTTCACATGTTGTGATCGTGTTTGGAAACAATGGGCAGATACCGGCTACGTTAATCGATGCAACTGTTAGTAAACGTCATCAGTAAGGGCTAAAATGATTGTACCATCTGGAACGCAGATGCCTTGGAGAGGACACGGAGCCTTAACGCACTCGACTTTCTCTGGTTTACAGATCTGTCCAGCTCCACACTTAGTGTAAGTACAGGGATCAATTAATTCTAGAAAAAATTAGGTAGCATATTAGATACGTAATGTATTACATACAAAATTATAGCCACTCTTTGTGTTTTGTCTCACTAGTAAAGTTGCCTATGTCTTTTTGCCCCATTTTCTGTGCTCTCGCTGCTACAATTACCTCAATTTTCCACCAACTGTAGCAGCATGAGCACCGAATTCAAAGTAGAGCATACCCAAAGACAACTTTATTAATAAGACAACACAGAGTGAAGTGGCTATAATCCCCCAAAACAATGTAAATTTAGTGGAATCTACCTTCACAGCATCGTCCACCAAAGCCTCTTGGGCATGCGCATCTTGGTCTTGGTATCTCACATCCAGCATCACTGATGTCACGTTTACCTTTCTGTAAACAGTCATTTCCAAAGCAAACAGAGTCATTTCAAAAGAAAATCTAGAGAAGCGACTAACTTCTTACCGTAGGAATACGAGTTCCTCCGTTTTCACACTGAAACGGTCCACATTCGCGCTCTTTCCTTTTGTTAAGATGGCATCGGTATCCCCAGCCGGTAGTGCAGCATCGCTCCACGACTGTACACGTGCGAATTCCACACACAGCTTTATCGTTACAGTCGCGAAACAACTCCTTGCAGTTTATAGGAACGAGAGAGAGAGCGGTTATCGCTCCTAGAAAGGAAACAAAGAGAAGAAGAGAGAAAGAGTGTCGACTCATTGTTCACGCTCAGTCAAAAAAGCCGGTCTCGATTGATTGACTGCATTGTCTCTGCTCTGCTTTATAGTCGAGCGTCTCTATAGCATCGCTGACGTAATTCGGGTCGAGTACAGTTGACAAACGCAAGCGCGAACGATTTGCGCGACCGCACAAAGAATGGTGCGTCAACGAGGTCGCGTGTGGGCTGACATTCGATGTGAAGTCATCGGTCGCGACACGCCTCCTAGTGACGTCACGTTTGAGAGCAGAACTCGTACAGCTTCTTTAGCTCACTTGTTAGAATACATGCAGCATGTAAAGTAGATGCGAACTGTCGCGGAACCGATTGTTGTACCTCTTACTTGTTGTTTCTCGCTCGTATCGCTTGCATC
Organism: Corticium candelabrum; assembly: GCF_963422355.1. Lineage (NCBI taxonomy): Eukaryota > Metazoa > Porifera > Homoscleromorpha > Homosclerophorida > Plakinidae > Corticium > Corticium candelabrum. The sequence continues at coordinate 2,730,216 of NC_085102.1, read as the reverse complement.
GTCCGGTGTATGTGATGGACACACCTACGCATTTGCGTAATGAGTAGGCTGCACTAAATTGGAGACATCTCGTATTGTATTGAAACGTCAGTGCGGTTCCTTCCTGCGCTTATCACTTAGCTAAGCGTTGTCGGCATCCGTTTCTGAACTGTACCGCCCTCTTTTACTCTACCATCATCTAATAACATTCTAAAGACATACGTACGGCATCGATCGAACGCACAGGAAGTAGTATACAGCAAAACCCACGTGGTATTTCTTGGCAGGCGCGGATCCAGAACTTCTCGTGGTGGGTGCACAAACATGTGGCTCGCGTTCAGCCTCGATTTCCCAGACATGTGTAGCGCCAATTAATTAACTAAAGAAAGGCCTATTTGTGGAAGGCCGAGGGTATACTACTGGTAACGGCAGTGGAGAAGGATATTCAATGCAATTTTAAATCTTAGTATTAATTTTCAAGCTAGTCGTAGAAAGAGCTAGATATATTTGCTGTCTGTGTGTGCTTTCTCACGACGTTTCTAACCTGGGTTAACTCTAATTGATTTAGTTCCAGACGCCTTTTAACTAATTGGTCTTAGGTAACAGCTTGGCTAGCCTAGGTTAGTATGGCGCGCCATTTGTGCCGTAATTCGCTATTTCTACTTAAGTAGAAATAATTCTACTTAAGTGAAATTCAATTCTACTTAAGTAGAATTCATTTCCACTTAAGTAGAATTCATTTCCACTTAAGTAGAATTTATTTTCACTTAAGTAGAATTCATTTCCACTTAAGTAGAATTTATTTTCACTTAAGTAGTATTCATTTCCACTTAAGTAGAATTCATTTCCACTTAAGTAGTATTCATTTCCACTTAAGTAGAATTCATTTCCACTTAAGTAGAATTCATTTCCACTTAAGTAGAATTCATTTCCACTTAAGTAGAATTCATTTTCACTTAAGTAGAATTCATTTCCACTTAAGTAGAATTTATTTTCACTTAAGTAGTATTCATTTCCACTTAAGTAGAATTCATTTCCACTTAAGTAGAATTCATTTCCACTTAAGTAGAATTCATTTCCACTTAAGTAGTATTCATTTCCACTTAAGTAGAATTCATTTCCACTTAAGTAGAATTCATTTCCACTTAAGTAGAATTCATTTCCACTTAAGTAGTAATCAGTTGACTTTAGTAAAAATGATTCTACTTAAGTAGAATTCAGTGGTCTATTTTCACTAAAGTAGAATTCATTTCCACTTAAGTGGAATTCAATTCAACTGAAGTGGAAATAACAAATTTCACTTAAGTAGAAATGGATTTCTACTTCAGTAGAAGTGCTGATTTCTACTTCAGTAGAAATGAATTCCACTTAAGTAGAATTGAATTTCACTTAAGTAGAATTGAATTTCACTTAAGTAGAATTGAATTTCACTTAAGTAGAATTATTTCTACTTAAGTAGAAATATTTCTACTTAAGTAGAAATAGCGAATTACGGCACAAATGGCGCGCCATAGGTTAGCGCTAACCCACTTACAAGCTGGGTTAGAACTCGGTCGCTCCGCCTTCTAGGCATAGCAAATAATGGCGCATTTTCTAGAATGTGCTACAAACGCTTCAAAGCTACACGTGCGCGTCTTTAGTAGAAAAGGAGAAGGCAAAGAAAAGCAGAATGCAAAGAAAAGCGCGTCGGCAACGAGAGGTCCTTTTTATTACTCTCATAGTGTTGCTGTGCAGAATGTACAACCAGATGTTGCTTGTAAAGATCATGTCTCTAGTGAGAGGACGAAACTCTCCAAACCTTCCAGACATTGACGGGACAACAATGACGAGATATACATAACTAGTATCTAGATTGGTTAGTGGGTCATTTCTGTGCTGTGTGAACGCTGCTCAGTGCTAATATAGGTCAATTACACAGTAATTACATGTTCCATCTGCTAGTGTTTACTTAGCTAGCCTAACCTAGGTTAACCTAGGGTCAGTGTGAAAGCACCCTGTGAGTCCTAGTAATCTGAGACGAGAATAACTCCATTACAATAACTCCATTAGTTAATTAGTCTACTCTTGGATGCTTCACATGGCAATACTTCCACAAATTTTTGTGTGGTGTAGATGGCCATTTCGTAATGGTGTAGGCCACAAAGCAAAGCCGTTCGACCAATTGCAGATCTAGTGTAGGCGGTTGAGCTAACGGTCGATTGCAGCTACATGTCGTCACCGGAAGTACGCAAATAATTACTAAGACGCTGAGGAGTTTCTAGTAGGGAAGTCAATCGCGTTCACGTCTAAATGAGCGTCTTGTAGGGATGCTGACATTTCAGTAGCAATTAATTAGCAGACTGTCAGAAGGTTTACGGATCTCTGGACTCAGCACACTTAATTAATTAATTAATTAATAATAATAATAATAACAATAATAATAATAATGACTCGTTTCAGTCGTTGGTGAATTTCTGTGGTCTGGAGAACGGTCCGTTGACGATGACGTTCAGTGCTTTCCTAGTGGTCATTGATATCCACTAGGCGTGCTGTTCGCGGTCACCGTAATGCCTGCAATCTATATCGAATTCGCTATAGTCATTGATCGCCGTGTGGACTACACAGGAACATGTACAATGCTGGGTTCACCTGCAGGGTTGGTGGGCGCCCAGATGGGGGTCAAGACCTTACTTGCATCATGGAGGGTCATAGCGACACGTAATAACATATTTCTATGACACCACATCTAATTAATTAAATTCCTAATCAAATTTTTTAGATAGGGCATATATGTCTGGCAAATTTTTCTTCCGTATTTCTACGATGGATCCGTTTCTACACTCTAGCAAAAAAGAAAAATAATTCCTAAATGACATTTTGCTGAGTATCTAAAAAGCGGTGACACTCCTACGTACAAGGTTGACGGGTGTACGTGCATGCACCCGGTGAAACATCCTTATATTGACCCCTGCCCCGTATCCTGTATATCGTCACTATGGACTCTTACCTGTACATTTAGACTGACGCCTGCCCCGTATACTGTATATCGTCAATGTGGACTCTTACCTGTACTTTTTTATTGACGTCTACCCTGTATCCTGTATATCGTCACTAATGGCAGGGGTGGATTCAGGATTTTCGAATGGGGGTTCTATGACGTCACAAAGGTTTGGATCAGCCACGCCTCCAGATATAAATTAGCTATTAATCACCTATAGCATAGAACGAAAGTAAACGTTAATGAATCTACAGTACTGGATAATTGAATTAATCTTGTAAACCTATACATGTCTTTCGCTAGACAGACAAATGTTACCGCTTTTTCTTTTCTTTCCGAAGAAAGCTTCTATAGACATATATGCTTTCATGAAATTGTGAATGTTGTGACCGTCAAAGGTGGAAGTACATTTTTATGAGATAGAAAATAAGTACTTTGAAACATTATCATTGCAAGAAAGTAAATAAAATATGTTGTTGGAGAACAACTGAGATTGAAAACAAGTTACCATAAATTAAAGTAGAAAGAGTAGGAGTACCGTACGACTCACTCGTACTGTCCGACGATGATGGACCTACGTCGAAAGTTCATAATCTGTACTGCACCTCAGTGTGAAGTTACTTAAGTTAAAACTAAAACGTGAGCTGCGAGTCACGTCAGGAAGTAACAAGCACTGCTGGTACGTGGTCATCTCCGTGTGATGACGTCACAAAATTTTAGGGCATTCCCAGGAACCCCGGAACTCTCTCTAGATCCGCCACTGAATGGACTCTTATCTCGACATAATGCCAACTTTTGTGTGGACTACATGACTGTTTTCAACTGATTTAAACCAAGGATACAAACGTTGTTGAATGGCAATGTCCTAACATGATAGGAAAAGAGTGCACAGAAATAGAAGGATTCGATTGTGATACAATCGTCATTTGTTTGCACGTGCAAGGCACCTATATTATACACTCCTGTAATCGGTTGTATTATCAACCATAATAGAGAGATATGAACCTGACAGTGAGAATTTTATCCGATGTACAATGTCTCGAATAATTTGATTGACCATAACCTGAAGCAGATCGTTTTGAACATCATGGCAAGTATATTTATCCGTTTTCTTTGCCAAAAAGTTCTTGACAATATCATCAGACCGTTGAAAAAGATCCAGTAACTGACTAAAGTTTCCATGACTTCCACCACGGCCATCACCTCTAATTGTAAGTCCTGTCTAGCAAGGAATCTTAGAAAGGTCATGACCTGTAGAAGACATGAACGATTTCCTTTTCTAGTCTTGGCTGCTTGCCATGACAAACTGTCTGCAACTTCCCTTGTGGTAGCTGGAAGATTAACAACTGCTTCAACTGCACGCTTGTGAAACAAAGATTCCTTGTGCCTCGGAAACACTACACAGGCATCTTTCCAATTGACACCCTTGTAAAGAAACTAAGCTTCTGTTGTCGTAGGTTGAAGTTTCAGTTGCATAGAATCGCTGTAATACACACGTAACAGAACAATCGTTCTGTTATACGTCCCAGTGGATCCACTGCCATCTGTTGAACCATTCTCTATTGAAGGATCTATGAACTTTTTCTTCTATTTTTTCCAAACTCCACCAGCGGAAAGACATGCTTCTAGGCTGATTAAGACTCATACCAACGTCAGGATACTATATGACACTTACAGACATGGCTGTGGTGCCTCGTGACAAACACACTGTCTACACGTGCACACCATACAATAGTCATATTCCGAACGTTTCCGCAGACTGGCAGACGTCCGAGTGGTGACAGTAAAACTGATTTCTCTGACTCTGCATTGAGAGCAAGCTGAACTCAACTGGGACTCGAAAAAGTGCTACGGCCATGGCTGTAGCGTCGTAGCCGTTCCGCCCGGCTTGCGTGACAGTGTGTGTGTGTGTGTGTGTGTGTGTGTGTGTGTGTGTGTGTGTGTGTGTGTGTGTGTGTGTGTGTGCGTGCGTGTGTTCGTGCGTGTGCGTGTGTGTGTGTGTGTGTGTGTGTGTGTGTGTTCGCGCGTGTGTGCCTGTGTGTGTGTGTGTGTGTGTGTGTGTGTGTGTGTGTGTGTGTGTGTGTGTGTGTGTGTGTGTGTGTGTAAGTATTTATGGGTTGATTTTCAAACAGCTTTTTTCGGTTACTTGAATCTGGGTCAACTGCATTAACATGATAACGCAATGCAAAAACTCTTGAACATATATATTCTTTATTGATAAATGTCTAAAAAGCTAATCATTTGTCACACTACTCACAGTTTTACATCTGGTTATGTGATACGCTTGTAACCATTTGTAAGATTTCAAGTCAATATTGATATTAAAAGTAAAACGATGATGCAGGATTGCCAACATCATTCAGTGTCAAACTTTGGGATCAGTTGTTGTCCGTAAACTTGCAGATGCCTTTGCCTTTTCTTTCAACACAAATGGTGCCTTTAGGACACAGTTTAATAGCACACGGACTTAGTACTATAGAAAAATAGGTTAGAAACAATAGACAGGATCTGAGCTGTCTTAGGTCTTACTAAATTTGTTAACTCGAACGCATTCCGGACCGCATCCTCTTCTGCAGCATTTCTCGCCTACCCGACACTCGATGTCGCTCTGACAATATCCGGGACCGATTTGACACGTCGTGACGAGACCGGGAAATTTGGGACACGTGCCAGGTCTCACTAATATCAACAATAAACTAACAAACTCATAATCGAGTTTATTGATACTTTGTCACTCACCACATTCTGCACGACCATTCTGGACTTGGCACGATGTGCCAGCTGCGCATCTTATTCTAGCACACGGATCTACATCGACTTCAGAATGTAGCACAATCCAGGGAACACATCTGTACTGTTCCGGACACGGCGGAATGAGGCACGGAATCGGTACCTTTTTGCAGATCTGGCCTTTTGGGCAAGCGACCAGTGGACAAGGAGCAGGAACTACTGAAAACAATCAATGAGAAAACATAATACTCTAAATTACAAGTAAATGTGTTTAGTCTGTGACGTCACCTAACTTTACGCATGCGTGGTTTACAGTATATGTTTGTAACTCACGTTGTGGAATGCATCTGAACTTTTTACAAGGCGGAGAAAAACAGACTTCGGGAACACACACATGGCCTGGTTTGCAATCAACTCTTGCACAAGGATCTAAAACAGAAAAAAGCGCTTCCTGTGACTTTCATGATACATACCATTCGAGTTTAGTTCGGGCATACTTTCGACTTTAAACAAGGGATCCACGCAGACGCGTGAGCAATGTTTTTCGCAACACTTCTGCTTTCCTTTGCAGTCCGCGTCGTCATTGCAGTTCTTTTCACAAGGTGGTTTTCCAATTTTGGTATAACGAGGACAAGTGCCAAGTTTATTTGTAGGTTCTGCAACTGTAGCTTCTACCACTGAAGTAGTTGTAGTTGTATCGGTAGGTTCCACAACTGAGACATACAAACAAAGACACACACAAATTAAATTTTTTAGTAGTGCCCGACTAGTAAACTACCATTATTTTGTCTTACCTTCAGGCACGCATTCTACTCTCTTTTCGCATGGTCCTAGGACGGGGCATAAAACACCAACGCTACTCTCTCTGCAAACCGTTCCAGGTCGACAGACAACCCGAGCACAACCGGTCGTTCCTACATTGTAGAACGTCATTACAATGTGTACCGGATAGAGGATAGAACGTGCGTTATACCAGATGGTAGAGACTTTATGCATTCACGCCCGCATCCTCGTTTGCAACACAATTGACCATCAGAACAATGCGAGTCGTTTCCACACGAAAATGGTTTGATTTCACATGTTGTGATTGTGTTTGGAAACAATGGGCAGATACCGACTACATTAGTAATTACGATTGTTAGTAAACACGTCATCAATAAGGAATTTGGTTACTGTATGTAGCTGTACCGTCTGAAACGCAGATAGCTTGGAGAGGACATGGAGCCTTCTTGCAGACCACTTTCACTGATTTACAAATTTGTCCGGCTCCACACTTGGTGTAAGTGCAGGGATCAATCAGTTCTAGAAACAACATCTAGCATCAAACACCCAAAAACATGTTACATGTACATTGCATTCTACCTTCACAACATTGTCCACCAAAGCCTTGTGGGCATGCGCACTGTGGTGTCGGTATCTCGCATCCACCATAACTGATTTCACGTTTACCGCGCTGTTTATCATAAACGAGGTCATCGCAAAGACACAATTCAAAGCATAATTGAGAAAAAATCATCTTCTTACCAAAGGAAGTCGCGTTCCTCCGTTTTCACACTGGAACGGTCCACCCCTTTGAAAAGTTGAGACGCGAATTCGGTCAAAATTCGGTGAGAGCTGCTACGTAGTTGAGCAGAACACGCGCCGAAATCGATGAATTCGCTTCGTATTCTGACGGAAGCGGTAGCGTAGCGGAAGTAAGGCAGTATTTCCATCTGGTGGAATTCGGTCCGTATCCGGAGTATGCGGTAGTTGTTCGCCTCGAATTCTGGACAAAGAACAGGCAGTAGCGATTCTCTTCGAATTCGGGCAGAAGTCTTTGAATCGGAGAGTACTCCAGATGCAACGCGCAACCATCAGATATGCAAAGTATATCCATTCATCTATCTACTAGATCCACTCCTCTGAATCGATGCGATATACTCATACAAGATATAGTTATTAATTATTATCTGATTTGAGATCTTTGGCGTCGCTGGGCAGATTCGCAACACTCTCAGATCGACTACTAACACCTGCTCTCTGTATTGAACGGAATGCGATAATTGATGAAGTCATAAACACGTGCAATCAGTGGGCCAATGAGCAATGATTATACGTCCATGTGCTCGGTTGTCGCTTACTTATTACCACAATTCGTGTAGAATGGAGGAGAAGACGAAGACAAAACCCACACGACCCACACGAATTAAACAAGCCGCGAATCGACAAGATGACTACGGAGTGGTTCGGGTAGGTCAGGCGATCGACCTGGTCGCGTTTCTACGATCTAGCTTTGTGAACTTCAGAAGTCAAGTATTCCTGTTTCTGTAGATTGCTTGACGACTGTCCATATAAAGTTTGATGCGAACAACGTCAAAGGGTGGTCACTGAGCCGTGGCCGGAGGCTGACAGATCGGCATGGAAACGTTGTCGCATTCGACGAAGTTCGTCCACGATGCAGGCTTTCTGCTAGGAAGTGACTGGTGTAGTTTGTGTATGAGACTATTGTTGCAGTGTAGTAGAAGCTAGTACAGCACAGTCATGTAATATGGAGATCAATATTCTGAATTGATGTGGCATATGATACACGCATATATTGTACACAAAGGTCTGGCGAGTTTCTCGTTCGCAGCTAATTCGTATGAATTCACTCAGTATAGAAATGGCCACAATACGCAGAGAATTCGAATAGACTCCGGTTACGTTTCTGCTCGAATACGATACGAGTTCTGGTGACTATCGGTGTGAATACGGAGCAATTTCTCACCTAATTCCGCGTTGTTTATTAAGTATTCGGCCCGAAGTCACTAAGTAAAAGTGGCCAAAACTTGCAACAAACCCGGAACGAATTCGCTTGAGTCTAGGGGTAAATTCAGTATGAATACGCAACGGATTCTCCCTAATTTGAGTGCAAATCCAAACTATATTATTGCCGAATTCCAGCCGAATTCGCATCTCAACTTTCCAAAGGGACACTCGCGTTCCTTCCTTCTTTTAGCGTAGCACCAATGTCTGTTGCCCCACCCACTCGTGCAGCATCTCTCCACAACCGTACAAGAGCGAGCTCCACACAGAGCTTCCTTGTTACAGTCGCGAAACAACTCGTTGCAACGCGTAGGAACGAGAGACAGAGCTGATATCACTCCCAGTAAGGAAGCGAGAAGAAGAAGAGAGAAAGAGTGTCGACTCATTATTCGAATTCGCTTTCAATGCAGTAGATCCAACGTCGCCGGTCCAGATTGCACTAGAAGTCTGACTGCACAATACCGGTCGCTGGTTGTTAAATAGCATCGCTGACGTAATTTGAGGTCGATTACGTACACAAACGTTGACGAATTTCTACGACCGCACAAAGATGGTTGGGTCGAGAGGTCACGAGTTGGGGGGGGGGGGGGCAATCGGCATGAGGTCACCGGATCCGACTCGTTTGCTTGTGACGTCTGGAACGTGTAATGACTAGTACCGTTAACATGCATTATAGACCACGGGCGCAGCTAGGTATAAGACTAGCCTCACTAAAGACGCAGTGTGAATTGCAGCCCCGGATGCCTTCCATCACCACTACATGTCACATTCCATTATCACATGTAGTGGGGATGAAAGCGCATCCAGGGATGCAATCCACACTGCGTCTGAGGCGAGGCTAGCATAAGACAGTTGCCTAGGGGTGGTCACGTACATCGTGTTCTCATCCTGGTCACGTTTCTGTCGCGTGATCGAACCTCTGGCAAAGAAAACGAAGGCAAACTAAAACGTTTTGGCGGCTTGGGTAATTACTTATCAGACTAATATATTTGATGTCATTGTGCGCACTAGGACAAATTTGAGATACCGTTTAACAGCAATTTCTGCAATTTGAAAATCTAGACAAAAAGTTTTAATTACTGCAAATTAAAGTTCTGCCTTCTACCCAGGAAGACAGTCATGGACAAACGTGAACACGTGTACATGTGTCCAAACAGTGAGTCGATGGACTCCGAGAAGAAGCCTAAAGTATCTGTGAATTTTTAGTATTTGTACGTTTCGTGATTTCTTCGCAGAATTCGCAGAAATGTTATGATTGCAGGAATACCGGTTATACGGTATTAAATATCAAATTTATATCTATTGCAGAATTTACATTAATCTTGCCTAGGTTAAAAATAATCCAAAGCTGACAACTGTGTAAAGAAGCTTCTCTGCTACCATGTCTACATTCGTCTTTTTGTAGACTGCAAGACACACTTACACTTTGCGTAAAGTAATGAGATGATTGCATGTTACATATTTTACTAATAAACTAGTAACATATTGTCATTTCTTGAGCTTAACCTGTTACACATATGTGTCACTACTACCCACGTCTAAACTGCATCTCTTTCTTTTACCATACTTACTAGCTGTTTATACAACCGATGTATAAACTGTTCTATTACAGGTTGAATTATTTTTGGAGAAAAATATAGTAATGACATGATTTTATGTTTATTCACTACAGTACTCTCATACTTTGTCTTGTATGTAAATTTGAAATTAGACGTTGCTTAAGTTAACTTAATTAAACACATTATTAATTATTTAAGAGTAAAATCGCGCATCGTGATGCTCATCTATCAAATTAAATTACAGGAAAACAGGCATCGCAGTAAACATAGGGAGCAGTCACAAGAAGTGCATTGATGTCTTATAGACAACAATATAAGCAACTAGAAGAAAGTAGTCAAGCCTAAAGTGCGCTAACTAGAATGTGTAGCCTCGTATTTCAACTAGGTCGGAAGTGTTGCAAAATTGGTCTGAAAGTTTGAGACTACCTAGTGCCTGGACCTAGTCGACAATTGCAAAATGTGAAGTTTCAATTACATTAGCTAAATACCAAGCAGGGGCAGCGAAACCGGTGGGGGCCGGAAAGGCGGTTGCAACTAGCGGAATTGGAGACATGGCCCCTCCAATACTGAACAATGATAGAAGAAAATCACTTTGTAAGTTTTGTTGTTTGCAAGTAGAAATACCATTAGATGGCGTTTGCTAGATTTGTGTCCATGCTGCTCTGGCTACTGCAGTCACATATTGATCATTGACAAACCAACCATACTCAGTTAGAAATCAAAATTGCGGCAATCTGATAAAACATTTTTGGCTCCTCAATCCAAAGAAGCTTCCTCGCCGCCCTGTAACGTAACCTGCTATTTACTAAATGGATTACCTATCTGAAACTGAAGTAAATGAAGTAGATAGGCCTCTGGTAAAATTTATTGTAGATCTGGAGTTGTCGAAGTAGACCTAGAGTAGATTTTAGAAGGTTGACATACGGGGAAATGTCCGCCATCACAGAATAGTCTGAACTCCAAGGGCTCTAGCAAAAATGGACCAGCCGGACCTAATCCTATTGTCTGAGTTCATTCATTATGATACCAACAAAATAATGTAACTTCAGTTTATTAATAGTATTTTGTCTAGTGCATCTACAAGCAGCTTTCGTCTCGGATTCATTATTCCAACGTATAATCCAACGGAACATGTGCTTGTACGCAGCCAGGTCCTCAGTTCTACATTTACGCAATGGCTGCATTAGTTAACTTCTTCCTATCAATTTGGCCGTACTCACAAGATCCGCAAAATTATACTTATAAGGACCACGTCCCTAGTGTGACACTTCGCGATTAGAGATAATTTGATTAGAAGCCATGCACGTCCACGTCGACAGCAAATTATTGATCACACTCTACGCATAACTAGTACATATCTGTTCCTGTGATACGCCTCTAAACATTCAGACAAAATTGGTATAATTATTGCAAGTAAATCGATGATGCATTATTGACATCATCAATCAATGTCACAATATGTCAGCACATTCAACACTCAGCATGTGTCTTTGCATACACCTTCATCATTTTCTTCAACGCAAACGGTCCCTTTAGGACACAGAGTAAAAGCACAAGGATTTACTATAGACAACACATTACACTACATTACAGAAGTCAGTATATACGGGAACTCTGTTGGATGTCTCCGTTACCTGTGACAACTGAAACACACTCCCGACCGCATCCTCTAATGCAGCACTTCTCGCCGGTCTGGCACTCGATGTCGCTCAGACAGTGTCCGGAACGGACTTCGCACGTCGTGATGAGATCGGGAAATTTGGGACACGTGCCACGTCTCACTAATATCAAATATAACTAACAAACTCGCAATCGAGTAGAGATACACGGTCACTTACCACATTCTATACGACCATTATCGACTACGCACGACGTTTCAATTGGACATTGTACTTCATCACACGGATCTACATAGAAACAGTCAATGGAAGCAACGACGGCTTAGGTCGTCTTCAGAATGCAACATACCGGGTAAAACACATTTGTGCTGCTCTGGACACGGCGGAATAAGGCACGGAAACACCTTCTTTGTGCAGATCTGGCCTTTTGGGCATGGAACCAGTGTACAATCAACGGGACCTATCAAAAGTGATCAATGAGGAAGCGTTGTAGCCTCTAGCATGCACTGCAAGAGTTGTACCGGTAGATTCTAACGCTGTAGGATTTACGACTGTAGTAGTTGTAGCGTCATACTCTATCACTGTAGGAGTGGTATCGATAGATTCTAACACTGTAGGTTCGGGCACTGTAGGTTCCACAACTGAGACAAGCAAAGACAATACACATTACATGTACAGTCAAACAGAGTTAAATAACTTAGTTGTTTTACCTTCAGGCACGCATTCTACTTTCTTTTTGCATGGTCCTTTGACGGGGCATAAAACGCCCACGCTAGTCTCTCTGCAAACCGTTCCATTTCGACAAACAACGCGAGCACAACCGGCAGTTCCTAGAGTGTAGAATGTCATCACTACTAAATTGAGGATAGAATAGAAGATAGTCGTGCGTTACCTGTTGGTAAAGACTTTACGCATTCAAGGCCGCATCCCCTTTTGCAACACAACTGACCATCGGAACAATCCGAATCGTTTCGACAAGCAAATGGTTCGAGTTCACATGTCGTGATTGTGTTTGGAAACAATGGACAGATACCGGCTATGTAAATTTATTAATCAATACAATGGTTAGTAAACACGTCATCAGTACAGTAGCTGTACAAGTACCGTCTGGAATGCAGATGGCTTTGAGAGGACATGGGGCCTTCTTGCAGAACACTTCCACTGATTTACAAATTTGTCCATCTCCACACTTGGTGTAATTGCAGGGATCAATCAGTTCTAGAAGACTTGGTTATCACACACTCAAAAACATATTAAATTTACATTGTTGTCTACCTTCACAGCATCGTCCACCAAAGCCTTGTGGACATGCGCACTGTGGTGGCGGTATATCGCATCTATCATACTTGATTTCACGTTTACCGCGCTGTAAACATTATAAAGTAAAGATTCGAATCGAATTTAAATTGCGAAAAGCAATTACTTACCAAAGGAAGACGCGTTCCTCCGTTTACACACTGGAACGATCCACACTCGCGAACCATTAATGAAGAAGTGTTGCAGTACACTCCCCCAAAACCTAGGGTTTTGCAGCAACGCCGCATAACATAACAATTGCTCGTTCCACACGGATCATCTATGGAGCAGGATCGGAGCAAGTCTTCACAACGCGGCAGAGTATCGAGAGACCGAGCAGATATCGCTTCCAGTAAGGAAACGAGTAGAAGAAGAAAGAAAGAGTGTCGACTCATTGTACGGTGTTGATCCAACGTAGCCGGTCCAAATTGCACTGGCCGTCTGACCGGCAAATACTTGTCTCTGCTTTGTATAACATCGCAGACTCATCGATTATGTACGCAGGCGTAGACGAATGGTGTGACCACACAACGACCATTGTGTTTGTGTCACAATGGGCGGGCAACCGGCAAGAGGTCACCGGATGCGATACGCCTGCTTGTGACGTCTGCTGGTGTAAAGATTACCTACTGTCTCCGTAAGGGTGAACTCCGAAGTGAATAATGAAGCAGAGAAGCACTAAGCTCTGCTTCAGTTGGACCATGTTACACCAATTGTCTTAGGTGGTCTCAGTTGCTGATCGGTTTGTCTTGCAAAATAATTGGATACTAGCCATTGCTCCACACGTTTGACTTTGATATGCAAAAGTATTGTCCTTCCGTTTCGTTTGTAGGAAGGGCTTAGATAATTTGATATACAGAAATGCCAGACCTAGCGGTTTCTAACGATACCGAGATCATCGCGAAAGTCCAAATAACAGCGGAGATATTGATGATTTTCAAAGTTGACACTTACGGGGAACAGACAGTAGTTAGTATTTAGCTAATTAATTAGGAGGTGTATCTTGAGGCATCTACTGTCTACTGCAGACAGTAGACATTAGATGCCTCAAGGTGTGAACAAGATACGCTGCTATCGCGACTACAATGATCTCTTCGTTGTCCAAACTGCACACCTAAACGTTGGCGTAAGGTAAATAGGAGATGGTTGCACGATACACCTTCTAATTAATTAGCTAAATACTAATGGTATTGTCGTTTCATGAGCTTATCGGTAACGTAAATGTGTCACAACCATCCTCGTACCGCTTACTGTTACGGTTGTTTACTATCAAACGTAGTTTTTGCATTCTATGCTTACTTCTCTCTGTTCGCGTTGACTTTGCGCTTTCAAAATCTGTAATAACTTCTGCTCAATAGGGCGGACAGTGACGATCTTTGTATCGTTCGAAACCGCAAGTTCCCAGATTTTCTATCGTTAGGGTAACGAAGGCGTATGTATTACACAGGCGGTTTGATAAGGTTTTGCATATCAAGAGCCGTTACGGTCTAGACTCATTACAAAGGTATGGTCTTACACCAAGAATGCTGCTAATCGAGGAAGTAGCCAATTAGCAAGGTCACTTTCGCGAGTAGTTGCTTGATATTTCTTACTCCTCTTCTCGCTCTGTTTCGTCTTGATAGCCTGCGACGTTCTCTATTGTTATCTAACATCTTTGTATTGTAATATGACATCCAAAATGTACAGTTAATGGGATCTCACTTAACATCGGTGTGTGGTAAACAAATACAGCTGCATCATTACTCACTTCCGAGCGCAGAGTCAACGCGAACAGAGAGTAGGTAACTTATGTCTAAAAGTAGTTGTTCTCGTTTAGTCTGATTACTGGTCTTCTTTATTGTCTGATTTCTAGTCTTATATTTGTTTGATTGTTGGTCTCGCTTTAATCTCATATTATGTCTGTTTATGAAAGTTCCATGTTTCTTGTCTGATTTTTCGGCCAATTTGTATTTTGAAATTCTATTTTTGTTTCATTTTTGTTATATTTGGTCTATCTTTGTCTCCTTTGTAATAATTATTCTAGTCTTATGTTTCTATCTAGTTTTCTTGTTCTGGTTTTTGTCAAATTTGGGTCGTATTTCGGGCTAAATTTTGCATGCTATTTTTTGTTTAATTTTTAGATCTTATTTTTGTCCGATTTTTAGTCTAGTTTTTGTATGTATTTTGTCTCATTTTTATATTATAACTATCAATTAAATTTGGTAACATATAATCGTTATATAATTACAGTTAGGCTACACAAAATATATGCACTGGCATAGGAAACAGGGTGACGGCTTGACTAGACTCTATAGCTCAGTGAAACAATTTTGTCTACAACATAATTATGAAGCCGTGTGAGGTCTGGAGAAGCGAGGCAGCCTATGCATTAGCATCGTACACAAGACGAATTTTTTTGGACCCACTTTCTTCAGTACCCGGATTAACGCTTCGTATACCCTGTAATCTGCACGTGACATTGGCAGAAGGGAACGTGACATGATTGTATTGTTGTTTGCGTTCGTTGACTACTGCGCACCTTGCGACGCCACACCATTCACGTTGCTGAAGCGGTAGCTGCGTCGTAATTTTCGAACTCGGGGGCCATCAAAGCACATACGTACAAAGTAGCTATAGCAGATAGGCTAGACGTTTCGTCTACCTTACGTTGCGATAACTTATTTTTCTTAGTTCATAATTTAGCAGAAATCTGCGTGGCAAAAGGAGCTGTTCCAACTTTCAGCTGTTCAACCAGAGACCTCTTCAAACTGGTGTACACGTAATACAGCTAGCAATCTATTAAAATATGCAGACTACTAGTAGCTAGACTACGGTACGTATAGTCACGTAGACATAGATTAACTTTTTAGTTCTTCAGGAACATTGCATGGGCTTACACGTAATCTATACCTTACATTGTATATCTATAGTAAACATGCTTCTAAGTATAAAGTTTATAATAAACTCTGTCAAGCATTTTTGCTGTTCTGCTGAATACTGGCGGACAGACTGTGCTGTCTCTTTATCTTTTGTATTCGCTTCGGCATCACATATCTACTGACAGAAGGAGTTGTTTGAGTTGATCTCCTACTATTAAACACACTGGGGCGGCCAGCTTTTGCAAGAACAGAGCTTGAATTTTCATGTGTTTTCGTCTGCTGAGGGCTGTAGGCTGCACCCAAATTCTGTGCCTGTGCTTTGTTATTCCTGTATGACTGCCAAAAGTGTGTAATGCTGAAACCAAACGCTGCTGCTTGATCGGTGGATGTGTTGATTTTCCTCGACATTTCTAGTAGTTTTCACAAAACTTTTTAACAGCTGTCAGATACCCATCATTATTTGTCATGTGGGGGGCAAGTCCAGTTCCTAGGTCAACCATGACTTCATTGAGACTTGTTTTGACTGTCTCGATTGTCTGATTCTTGTCTTCACCACTACTGGGTATTTCAGTCTCCTTCATGGTTTCTGCCTTTTTTGTTGAAACAGATCATCATCCAGCATGGCTGATTCTTTGAAAGAATGCCGTATGTCTTCATTATGCCATTGAATATCAACAGAGAGGGACTGCAAGTACTCTTCATCTGGCTTTTGGTGAAGACTGCTATAGAAGCTAATGGGTTGGCAATCTTTTCCCAGAGCTACGCCTGCAAGGAGCTGGCGTCCTTTTGGGGAATCAGTTGGAATCTTGTTGATGGTGGACTTAATGTATTTTGTTGCTGCAACGAGCTGGTGTTTACATGGTGTTCCATTGTATTCTATCGGGCAAGAGCATTTCCCTAGTTGCAAGTCTACTATCCAGTGGTTGTGTGGATCTGTTTGGCTTCAAACCATGTATACATCAGGGTCTTCTTCTATGGCTGTTACATCATCTAAGGTAGTGCTACCAAGCTTCACACCAGCTAAGGTACATTTTAATGACACGAAGTGATCAAGTATGTTACTTGCCAGTGAAAGTAAGCGGCGCTGATACTACAACTCCATTGTTATATGCATCATTTGAAATAACTGTACAGCATTCCAGGACTACTGCCTTTGAAAAAGAATATCTTTGATTATTCTTATGCTTGCCTCAGAATAATTATTCGTGTAGTTTCCTCGTGTTGGGAATTGTGTCCGGAAGCATAAAGCCCATTCTTCTTTTAGCTGCCAGTAACTGTCTATCCGTTTTTGAAAACAGGAAATTGACTGCTTTCAATTTCAGCTTTTACATTCATTAGGGCTTGCTCTGAAGATGAGTACAGAAGGCACTTTGTGGGCAGCATACAAGTTACCCTGTCATTTCCTGTTACCCTGGACTTATCACTCCACAGCCAACGCCACATGCTTTGGAGGAAATGGAACACACAAAGATACAGTTGGAATGGACAGACAGGTGAACAAACAATTGATAGACAAAGACAAGCAATGGACAGACAGATGGACAAACAATTGATAGACACAGACAAACAATGGACAGACACATATACAAACAATGGACAGACAGGTTGACAAACAATTGACAGACACAAACATGAAATAGACAGACACACAGACAAACAATGGACAGACACACCGACAAACAACTGACAGGCAGACGGACAAACTATCGACAGATGACAAACGTATCATAAATGGTAAATACATCACACACACACACACACACACACACACACACACACACACACACACACACACACACACACACACACACACACACACACACACACACACACACACACACACACACACACACACACACACACACACATACACACACACACACACACACACACACACACACAAACACACACACACACACACACACACACACACACACACACACACACACACACATACACACCTATCTGCCACACCCACGCACTTTCCATCTAAGCTCATTTCAAGTCTCTGTTTGTCTGTTGTGTTCTTTTTCTGGTGTGAAACACAGAAGTTGCATGACGTCGATTACTTCATGTGTTGGATGTATTTCATATGTGTTGCAGGGTTGAGGCGATCGAATGGCTACGAAAGGAGACGATTGTTATTTCTATTACAATACTGAATGTTTGAAAGTACAGTTGATATAGTCACCAATCATGTGAATTATTGATTAGTAATTTATTAATATAAATTAATTGTATGCTATTTATTTATATTGATAAATAAATAATAAATAAATAAATAATTTGCATACAATTAACTTATATAAATAAATAAAAAATATAAATTAATTGTATGCAAATTATTGATTTATTAATTAATAAATAAAAATAAAAATAAATTAATTAATAATTTGCATATCATTAATTTATATAAATTAATTGTATACAATTTTTTTCATTTTTGTTATTTAATAATAATTTATTTATATAAATTATTAGTATGCAAATTATTTCTTATTTTTTGTACGTCTTGACTGTGGTCTTTATTCCAGGGTGACCAATGCCCTTTCGTCACGGTCAAGCTGCACTCGGTAACAACAATGTCTGTACGTTGTGGCTACAAGTATCGTACTTTCGATCAGCATGTTCGTTCAGACATATGCATATCACTGTGAATGGTGACACTCTCGTCTATTTCTCACATTCTTGTGAGAATGTCCAATGTTTATCCGTTGAAGAGTGAGTGGTCGTGTAGCTTTAAGATTCAACCGAGTGGCTGCCTCAAGCCCAACTGTCATTTCAAGCATTTCAAGCCGAGAAATGTGAGCACACTGGGAACGAGCTCGATGCCGGTGATGTCAACGATACAGCCAGTTGGTATGACGTGTTAATGGGAGAGTTTAGGGGATAGCAGCATGTACAGACAAGTGGGCAAATGGTTGGACTGGATAGACAGACAGAGGGAAAGAGACGGATGATGGGAAGTTAATTGGATGGAAGGGAAGACGTGTAGACAGATGGAGAATCAAAGATATTTGGATGGATGGACAGACAGATGGACAGACAGACAGATGCACAGACAGACAGACAGACAGGTAGATGGACAGACGTAATAGTGTTGAAATTTTAAATATATGTATTGACAGACAGATGGGCAGACAGAGAGACAGACAGGCAAATGGACAGACAGACAGAGAGACAGACAGACAGACAGACAGACAGACAGACGGATGGACAGACAGACAGATGGAGAATCAAAGATGTTTGGATGGATGGACAGACAGATGGACAGACAGACAGACAGACAGATGGACAGATGGACAGGCAGACAGACAGATGGAGAATCAAAGTGACTAGTCTCCACCCTGTCCCGACTCTACTTCCTGTCTGTACATCATGACGCAACTTCCACGTATGGACGGGACGGACAAAATGATACTTATCTATAGATGTTTGGATGGTTGGATAGACAATGGACAGACAGACAGATAGGGAGAAGGACAGACAGACAGATGGACATACAGACAGACAGACAGATGAACAGACAGACAGACAGATGAACAGACAGACAGACAGACAATGGACAGACTTACAGACAGACAGACAATGGACAGACAATTAGACAAACAGACAGAAAGATAGAAAGACAGATAGACAGGTGGACATACAGACAGACAAATGGACAGACAAGTAAACAAACAGACAAAAAGATAGACAAACAATACACAGACAGGAGAGAGAGAGAGAGAGAGAGAGAGAGAGAGAGAGAGAGACAGAGACAGAGAGAGACAGAGAGAGACAGAGAGAGACAGAGAGAGACAGAGACAGAGAGACAGAGACAGAGAGAGACAGAGAGAGACAGAGAGAGACAGAGAGAGACAGAGAGAGAGAGAGAGAGAGAGAGAGAGACAGAGAGAGACAGAGAGAGACAGAGAGAGATAGACACACAAACAGAGAAATGAACAGACAGACAGACAGACAATGGACCGACAAGTAGACAAACAGACAAAAAGATGGATAAACAATGGACAGACAGACAGAGAGATGGACATACAAACAGACTGATGGACAGACAGACAGACAGACAGTTGATTGGCTGACAGATTCATGAATAAAAGAAGACGCTAATCCTGTACAATCCCTCCATTCCTCCACAGTAAAATCTACATTTTGTATTTTGCTTCAGTTGCTGTCAGACCGTTTGTTCGTGCTTCTACCAACTTGGTTCAAGCACAGGACACGGAGGCGCCAAATTTCCGTGAGAATCACTCTTGTGTGTTGCTTGGCTAAATATCAGTAAGGAGAACTCGTCTCTTGTGTCAGTTGGGGTTGTAAAGGAAGAGATGACGTCTCTATCAGCCCAGTCAGACAACAAAGAAACATTAAATTTGACTGTTAGTGGGCAGATAGTCACACCAACGAAACCGATAGGTGAGGGTGTGTGTGTGTGTGTGTGTGTGTGTGTGTGTGTGTGTGTGTGTGTGTGTGTGTGTGTGTGTGTGTGTGTGTATGTGTGTGTGTTTTGTGTGTGTGTGTGTGTGCGTGTGTGTGAGTGTGTTTGTCTGTCTGTGTTTGTGTGTGTATGTGTCTGTCTGTTCGTCTGTCTGTCTGTGTTTGTCTGTCTGTGTTGTGTGTGTGTGTGTGTGTGTGTGTGTGTGTGTGTGTGTGTGTGTGTGTGTGTGTGTGTGTGTGTGTGTGTGTGTGTGTGTGTGTGTGTGTGTGTGTATTTGTCTGTCTGTGTTTGTGTGTGTATGTGTCTGTCTGTCTGTCTGTGTTTGTCTGTCTGTGTTTGTCTGTCTGTGTTGTGTAGTGTGTTTGTGTGTGTGTGTGTGTCTGTGTGTGTGTGTGTGTGTGTGTGTGTGTCTGTGTGTGTGTGTGTGTGTGTGTGTGTGTGTGTGTGTGTGTGTGTGTGTGTGTGTGTGTTTGTCTGTCTGTGTTTGTGTGTGCATGTGTCTGTCTGTCTGTCTGTCTGTCTGTGTTTGTCTGTGTGTGTGTGTGTGTGTGTGTGTGTGTGTGTGTGTGTGTGTGTGTTTGTTGTGTGTGTGTGTGTGTGTGTGTGTGTGTGTGTGTGTGTGTGTGTGTGTGTGTGTGTGTGTGTGTGTGTGTGTGTGTGTGTGTGTGTGTGTGTGTGTGTGCTGTGTGTGTGTGTCCAAGTGCTTGGATATTATCCTTGCTGTCCTAGATTTCTTGTACACGACGTGCTGTGCAGAAAGTCTACAGTAACGATTCCGGTATTTGTAGTTCTTGTTTGATTCTATTGTGGTAGCGTCTTTCTTTGCCTCAACGTGTGTAAATATGTGTGTGCTGTTAGGAGCATCTTCTCCATGCAGTTTGGCATGGGAATGGTCTGCTAACCACATAAATCAGGATTTGGGTATAGCAATTGAGTTTTAGAGCAGCAGTTGAAAAAGTTCTTGGTACGTTTCAAATAAATAAATAGATTTTGGGCAAGGATTCAATTAGCAAGATTGATATTCTAAACATTTGTGTGTAAGCAATGCTAGCATCATGAACACCTTGCTTTGTCAACATTTGCTTAATATTTAATTTAAAGAATTTTGAGAAATGTTTAGAATAATTTGACGTGTGCTAGGTTTGATAGTTAATTAATTCAACATCTAAAATTTAGTTTCAATCATTTGTCTGTTAATTTACAGTTTAATAATGATTTATACATCCTACATTGATTGATTTGTACCGCCAATTTATATATAGTCAATATTATTGTATACAGGCAATATTGATTGATGTATACTGTACAGTAAATATTGATTGATATATACATTAGCAATAGTGTTGAGCTTAACCTTGTTTCGAAGACTAACATTTTCTATTTTAAGTTAGTCAAGAAGCAGCAAGACGTCTATGTGGAAACATGTATTATTTTGGTGACCTTGTTCTTTAGTGTGGACATAAACTATTTTATGGATAAAACCCCATGATGGAACCAGTGAAATTATTTGGCATGCACTGCTTGTAGATAACAAGGAATTAAAACGAGAACTAAAATGAAGAAGCGAGCAATAATAGTCTTACTATACATCAACCAATATTGACTGGCTGTATAAGATCATATTGACTATATATGAATAGACTGTATAAATCAATCAATGTAGGCTGTAGAAATCATCAAACTGTAAATTTACAGGCAAATATGATTTTAGGTATAATTTTACGTGTTGAGTTAACTATCAAACCCAACACACCTCAGATTATTCCAAAACTTTCTCAATTTAAAAAAATTAAGTATTAAATAAATGTCGGAAAGTGAGGTATGCTATACATTCTTTACATACACTTGACATGCATACGATACATGGTTCAAGGGCGTCACGTCTTAGGGGCTAGAGAGGGCGCTAGCCCCCCACTTTTTTAGGGCGTGGCTTGCTATATTTTGAGTCAATTCTATTTTCAACGTTAATTAAACAGAAGTGTAGCTTGTCTTTAGCTAAATTAGCTGATTCAGCATAGACTGTAGTACTACAGAAGAATTTAATATATATGACGCCATGAATTACGTCACATATCTCAGCTTCAAATTTGCGCCCCCCCACTTTTGGGACCCATGTGACGCCCTTGCATGGTTTGGTTGCAGCCAATAATACACAATGAGGATGTGCATGTGTAGAGGTATGGTTGGCATGTGAGGGTCGCCTCGTGATGAATTTGAAGCTAAAGAAGAGATCTCATTCTAGGAACACTTTCACTTGAGAGAGGACTGCAATTTGCCTCTGTAATTTTGGAATAAGTTTATTTCTTGTGGCAGGGTACAAGACCTACGATACCACAAATATGACTCAATGGTAACTAATTAAGATGTCAATATTACAGATAATCGTGAAATATTGGATTGGCTACGTGTATCGATCGGTATTGGATTGTATTGGTCTAGATTATCATTTATTGGAGAATAAGTAAAACTGTTTTATCAGTGCAACTTTAGCAAAAAAGGTTTTTTGTACATGTTCCAGTGCAGGGACGCATGTATGCTTTGCCTTTAATAGCCAGTGCCGCAAAAATGGTGCAGCTATACTTTTTTGTGGTGTTCTGGACAGCAACAAATGTCCATATATATTGGTCCCTTGAAAATCAATGGTTCAGCGAGTGTGATCCATGTCATTACACTGTACAAGTAACCAGTTCATGTACTGTACAGTCTTTTAATTAATTGATTAATTAAATAAAAAATTTTACTGAAGAAATGCTATGCTTAATATTTTGCATTGTGTGTAGGACATGTGAAGAAGATTGCATATATTTGGAAGGTTGGATCAATGAATGGCATGTCAAAGTATTGTCCGGAAAATCATGCCACTATTCAAGCTGCTAGTGCAACAGCTGTGACATTTCGTTTACCAGTTTACGATGCTGCATAATTCAATTCTAACCAGTTATAGTCATTACCGGTTGGATATAATAATATAAATACACACACACACACACACACACACACACACACACACACACACACACACACACACACACCACATGTATAATAAGCTAAGTGTATACTGAGCACTGATAACAATATGTGGCAAATCAGTACCGAGTAGCAAGTCAAATAACAACCTGCTTGTAGTTGTGTGTGTACAATGCTGCATTTAGTAACTCTTGCATACTGCTTCAAGCAAGGGCGTCACATGGGTCCCAAAAGTGGGGGGGCGCAAATTTGAAGCTGAGATATGTGCCGTAATTCATGGCGTCATATATATTAAATTCTTCTGTAGTACTACAGTCTATGCTGAATCAGCTAATTTAGCTAAAGACAAGCTACACTTCTGTTTAATTAACGTTGAAAATAGAATTGACTCAAAATATAGCAAGCCACGCCCTAAAAAAGTGGGGGGGCTAGCGCCCTCTCTAGCCCCTAAGACGTGACGCCCTTGCTTCAAGTGTGCTTTAGCGAATTACGGTTAATTAGTAAAATTCACGTACATATACCTGGAAGGCAATGGATTTGGCTTCATGTATTGCTTGGAACTCTCTAATTCCTTCAAGATTGAATACGCCAAATAGGAATGCACCGGCTTGAGTGTTGTCTTCAGCCTGCTCATTGATTCTTGCAGCAAGATTTCTGCAGGCAGACTCACTGGGCATCATTGGGCTACTGTGTGGTTCGCTAAAGTGAGTGGCTATGGGCACAGTGATGAGCTGGCCCTTCTCTGGACTCACTTTGGGAGAGGTCAGTATCGTACAATCTTGCCGGTTTAGATGTCTAGCGGACCTAGATGCATTGAAAAAGAAGTAGACACGTGATGGAGTGCTGATTGAGTCCCATGTACGTGTGCATAAGTACGGCTTCACTAGCTAACCTGCCCTTGAATGTCGTAAGGAAAGAGCTCGAAAACTTGGCAAACATGTCGCGAAATCGAAAAGGGCGCGAAAGAAACAGGCGGTACTAAACGCACTTTGACTGGATTTGGCGCGGATTACGTAAAGCCGGCACGTGAAAGACGGTGTTATGGCACTTGCAGATTACAGAATAAATGGCAAATTTTTCTTTCGTATTTCTACGATGGATCCGTTTCTACACTCTAGCAAAAAAAAATTCCTAAATGACATTTTGCTGAGTATCTAAAAAGCGGTAACACTTCTACGTACAAAATTGACGGCTGTACGTGCATGCACCGGGTGAAACATCCTTACATTAACCCCTGCCCCGTATCCTGTCTATCGTCACTATGAACTCTTACCTGTACATTTAGACTGACGCCTGCCCCGTATACTGTATATCGTCAATGTGGACTCTTACCTGTACATTTTTATTGACGTCTACCCTGTATCCTGTATATCGTCACTAATGGCAGGGGTGGATTCAGGATTTTCGAATGGGGGTTCTATGACGTCACAAAGGTTTGGATCAGCCACGCCTCCAGATATAAATTAGCTATTTAATCACCTATACCATAAAACGGAAGTAAACGTTAATGAATCTACAGTACTGGAGAATTGAATTAATCTTGCAAGCCAATACATGTCTTTCGCTAGACAGACAAATGTTACCGCTTTTTCTTTTCTTTCCGAAGAAAGCTTCTATAGACATATATGCTTTCATGAAATTGTGAATGTTGTGACCGTCAAAGGTGGAAGTATATTTTCATGAGATAGAAAATAAGTACTTTGAAACATTATCATTGCAAGAAAGTAAATAAAACATGTTGTTGGAGAACAACTGAGATTGAAAACAAGTTACCATAAATTAAAGTAGAAAGAGTAGGAGTACCGTACGACTCACTCGTACTGTCCCACGATGATGGACCTACGTCGCAAGTTCATAATCTGTACTGCACCTCCGTGTGAAGTTACTTAAGTTAAAACTAAAACGAGAGCTACGAGTCACGTCAGGAAGTAACAAGCACTGCTGGTACGTGGTCATCTTTGTGTGATGACGTCACAAAATTTTAGGGAGTTCCCAGGAACCCTCTCTAGATCCGCCACCGAATGGACTCTCATCTCGACTTAATGCCAACTTTTTTGTGGACTACATGACTGTTTTCAACTGATTTAAACCAAGGATACAAACGTTATTGAATGGCAATGCCCTAACATGATAGGAAAAGAGTGCACAGAAATAGAAGGATTCGATTGTGATACAATCGTCATCTGTTTGCACGTGCAAGGCACCTATATTATACACTCCTGTAATCGGTTGTATTATCAACCATAATAGAGAGATATGAACCTGACAGTGAGAATTTTATCCGATGTACAATGTCTCGAATAATTTGATTGACCATAACCTGAAGCAGATCGTTTTGAACATCATGGCAAGTATATTTATCCGTTTTCTTTGCCAAAAAGTTCTTGACCAGATCATCAGACAGTTGAAAAAGATCCAGTAACTGACTGAAGTTTCCATGACTTTCACCACGGCCATCACCTCTAATTGTAAGTCCTGTCTAGCAAGGAATCTTAGAAAGGTCATGACCTGTAGAAGACATGAACGATTTCCTTCTCTAGTCTCGTCTGATTGCCATGACAAACTGTCTGCAACTTCCCTTGTGGTAGCTGGAAGATTAACAACTGCTTCAACTGCACGCTTGTGAAACAAAGATTCCTCGTGCCTCGGAAACACTACACAGGCATCTTTCCAATTGACACCCTTGTAAAGAAACTATACTTCTGTTGTCGTAGGTTGAAGTTTCAGTTGCATAGAATCGCTGTAAAACACACGTAACAGAACAATCGTTCTGTTATACGTCCCAGTGAATCCACTGCCATCTGTTGAGCCATTCTCTATTGAAGGATCTATGAAATTTTTCTTCTTTTTTTCCAAACTCCACTAGCGGAAAAGACATGCTTCTAGGCTGACTAAGACTCACACCAACGTCAGGATACTATAAGAGACTTACAGACATGGCTGTGGTGCCTCGTGACAAACACGCTGTCTACACGTGCACACCATACAATAGTCATATTCCGGACGTTTCCGCAGCCTGACAGAAGTCCGAGTGGTGACAGTTAAACTGATTTCTCTGACTCTGCATTGGGAGCAAGCTGAACTCAACTGGGACTCGAAAAAGTGCTACGGCCATGGCTGTAGCGCCGTAGCCGTTTCGCCTGGCTTGCGTGACAGTGTGTGTGTTTGTGTGTGTGTGTGTGTGTGTGTGTGTGTGTGTGTGTGTGTGTGTGTGTGTGTGTGTGTGTGTGTGTGTCTGTGTCTGTGTCTGTGTCTGTGTGTGTGTGTGTGTGTGTGTGTGTGGGTGTGTGTGGGTGTGTGTGTGTGTGTGTGTGTGTGTGTGTGTGTGTGTGTGTGTGTGTGTGCGTGCGTGTGTGTGTGTGGGTGTGTGTGTGCGTGTGTGTGTGTGTGTGTGTGTGTGTGTGTGTGTGTGTGTGTGTGTACGTATTTATGGGTTGATTTCCAAACAGCTTTTTTCGGTTACTTGAATCTGGGTCAACTGCATTAATATTATCACGCAATGCAAAAACTCTTGAACACGTATATTCTTTATTGATAAATGTCTAAACAGCTAATCATTTGTCACACTACGCACAGTTTTACATCTGGTTATGTGATACGCTTGTAACCATTTGTAAGATTTCAAGTCAATATTGATATTAAAAGTAAAACGATGATGCAGGATTGCCCACATCATTCAGTGTCAAACTGTGGCGTCAGTTGTTGTCCGTAATCTCGCAGATGCCTTTGCCTTTTCTTTCAACACAAATGGTGCCTTTAGGACACAGTTTAATAGCACACGGACTTAGTACTATAGAAAAATAGGTTAGAAACAATAGACAGGATCTGAGCTGTCTTAGGTCTTACTAAGTTTGTCAACTCGAACGCATTCCGGACCGCATCCTCTTCTGCAGCATTTCTCGCCTACCCGACACTCGATGTCGCTCCGACAATATCCGGGACCGATTTGACACGTCGTGACGAGACCGGGAAATTTGGGACACGTGCCAGGTCTCACTAATATCAACAATAAACTAACAAACTCATAATCGAGTTTATTGATACTTTGTCACTTACCACATTCTGCACGACCCTTCTGGACTTGGCACGATGTGCCAGCTGCGCATCTTATTCTAGCACACGGATTTACATCGACTTCAGAATGTAGCACAATCGAGGGAACACATCTGTACTGTTCTGGACACGGCGGAATGAGGCACGGAATCGGTACCTTTTTGCAGATCCGGCCTTTTGGGCAAGCAACCAGTGGACAAGGAGCAGGAACTACTGAAAACGATCAATGAGAAAACATAATACTCTAAATTACTAGTAAATGTGTTTAGTCTGTGACGTCACCTAACTTTACGCATGCGTGGTTTACAGTATATGTTTGTAACTCACGTCGTGGAATGCATCTGAACTTTTTACAAGGCGGAGAAAAACAGATATTGGGAACACACACATGGCCTGGTTTGCAATCATCTCTTGCACAAGGATCTAAAACAGAAAAAAGCGCTTCCTGTGAATTTCATTATACACACTATTCGAGTTTAGTTCGTGCATACTTTCGACTTTAAACAAGGGATCAACGCAGACGCGTGAGCAATGTTTTTCGCAACACTTCTGCTTTCCTTTGCAGTCCGCGTCGTCATTGCAGTTCTTTTCACAAGGTGGTTTTCCAATTTTGGTATAACGAGGACAAGTGCCAGGTCTATTTGTAGGTTCTGCAACTGTAGCTTCTACCACTGAAGTAGTTGTAGTTGTATCGGTAGGTTCCACAACTGAGACAAACAAACAAAGACACACACAAATTAAATTTATTAGTAGTGCCCGACTAGTAAACTACCATTATTTTGTCTTACCTTCAGGCACGCATTCTACTCTCTTTTCGCATGGTCCTAGGACGGGGCATAAAACACCAACGCTACTCTCTCTGCAAACCGTTCCAGGTCGACAGACAACCCGAGCACAACCGGTCGTTCCTACAATGTAGAACGTCATTACAATGTGTACCGGATAGAGGATAGAACGTGCGTTATACCAGATGGTAGAGACTTTATGCATTCACGGCCGCATCCTCGTTTGCAACACAATTGACCATCAGAACAATGCGAGTCGTTTCCACACGAAAATGGTTTGATTTCACATGTTGTGATTGTGTTTGGAAACAATGGGCAGATACCGACTACATTAGTAATTACGATTGTTAGTAAACACGTCATCAATAAGGAATTTGGTTACTGTATGTAGCTGTACCGTCTGAAACGCAGATAGCTTGGAGAGGACATGGAGCCTTCTTGCAGACCACTTTCACTGATTTACAAATTTGTCCGGCTCCACACTTGGTGTAAGTGCAGGGATCAATCAGTTCTAGAAACAACATCTAGTATCAAACACCTAAAAACATGTTACATGTACATTGCATTCTACCTTCACAACATTGTCCACCAAAGCCTTTTGGGCATGCGCACTGTGGTGTCGGTATCTCGCATCCACCATAACTGATTTCACGTTTACCGCGCTGTTTATCATAAACGAGGTCATTGCAAACAGACAATTCAAAGCATAATTGAGAAAAAATCATCTTCTTACCAAAGGAAGTCGCGTTCCTCCGTTTTCACACTGGAACGGTCCACACTCGCGTTCCTTCCTTCTGTTAGTGTAGCACCGATTGTAGCCCCACCCACTCGTGCAGCATCTCTCCACAACCGTACAAGAGCGAACTCCACACAGAGCTTCCTTGTTACAGTCGCGAAACAACTCTTTGCAACGCGTAGGAACGAGAGACAGAGCTGATATCACTCCCAGTAAGGAAGCGAGAAGAAGAAGAGAGAAAGAGTGTCGACTCATTATTCGAATTCGCTTTCAATGCAGTAGATCCAACGTCGCCGGTCCAGATTGCACTAGAAGTCTGACTGCACAATACCGGTCGCTGGTTGTTAAATAGCATCGCTGACGTAATTTGAGGTCGATTACGTACACAAACGTTGACGAATTTCTGTGACCGCACAAAGATGGTTGGGTCGAGAGGTCACGAGTGGGCGGGCAATCGGAATGAGGTCACCGGATCCGACTCGTTTGCTTGTGACGTCTGGAACGTGTAATGACTAGTACCGTTAACATGCATTATAGACCACGGGCGCAGCTAGGTATAAGACTAGCCTCACTCCACACGCAGTGTAAATTGCAGCCCCGGATGCGCTTCCATCACCACTACATGTCACATTCCATTATCACATGTAGTGGGGATGAAAGCGCATCCAGGGATGCAATCCACACTGCGTCTGAGGCGAGGCTAGTATAAGACAGTTGCCTAGGGGTGGTCACGTACATCGTGTTCTCATCCTGGTCACGTTTCTGTCGCGTGATCGAACCTCTGGCAAAGAAAACGAAGGCAAACTAAAACGTTTTGGCGGCTTGGGTAATTACTTATCAGACTAATATATTTGATGTCATTGTGCGCACTAGGACAAATTTGAGATACCGTTTAACAGCAATTTCTGCAATTTGAAAATCTAGACAAAAAGTTTTAATTACTGCAAATTAAAGTTCTGCCTTCTACCCAGGAAGACAGTCATGGACAAACGTGAACACGTGTACATGTGTCCAAACAGTGAGTTGATGGACTCCGAGGAGAAGCCTAAAGTATCTGTGAATTTTTAGTATTTGTACGTTCCGTGATTTCTTCGCAGAATTCGCAGAAATGTTATGATCGCAGAAATACCGGTTATACGGTATTAAATATCAAATTTATATCTATTGCAGAATTTACATTAATCTTGCCTAGGTTAAAAATAATCCAAAGCTGACAACTGTGTAAAGAAGCTTCTCTGCTACCATGTCTACATTCGTCTTTATGTCGACTGCAAGACACACTTACACCTTGCGTAGGGTAATGAGATGATTGCATGTTACATATTTTACTAATAAACTAGTAACATATTGTCATTTCTTGAGCTTACCTGTTACACATATGTGTCACTACTACCCACGTCTAAACTGCATCTCTTTCTTTTACCATACTTACTAGCTGTTTATACAACCGATGTATAAACTGTTCTATTACAGGTTGAATTATTTTTGGAGAAAAATATAGTAATGACGTGATTTTATGTTTATTCACTACAGTACTCTCATACTTTGTCTTGAATGTAAATTTGAAATTTGACGTTGCTTAAGTTAACTTAATTAAACACATTATTAATTATTTAAGAGTAAAATCGCGCATCGTGATGCTCATCTATCAAATTAAATTACAGGAAAACAGGCATCGCAGTAAACATAGGGAGCAGTCACAAGAAGGGCATTGATGTCTTATAGACAACAATATAAGCAACTAGAAGAAAGTAGTCAGGCCTAAAGTGCGCTAACTAGAATGTGTAGCCTCGTATTTCAACTAGGTCGGAAGTGTTGCAAAATTGGTCTGAAAGTTTGAGACTACCTAGTGCCTGGACCTAGTCGACAATTGCAAAATGTGAAGTTTCAATTACATTAGCTAAATACCAAGCAGAGGCAGCGAAACCGGTGGGGGCCGGAAAGGCGGTTGCAACTAGCGGAATTGGAGACATGGCCCCTCCAATACTGGACAATGATAGAAGAAAATCACTTTGTAAGTTTTGTTGTTTGCAAGTAGAAATACCATTAGATGGCGTTTGCTAGACTTGTGTCCATGCTGCTCTGGCTACTGCAGTCACATATTGATCATTGACAAACCAACCATACTCAGTTAGAAATCAAAATTGCGGCAATCTGATAAAACATTTTTGGCTCCTCAATCCAAAGAAGCTTCCTCAACGCCCTGTAACGTAACCTTCTATTTACTAAATGGATTACCTATCTGAAACTGAAGTAAATGAAGTAGATAGGCCTCTGGTAAAATTTGTTGTAGATCTGGAGTTGTCGAAGTAGACCTAGAGTAGATTTTAGAAGGTTGACATACGGGGAAATGTCCGCCATCACAGAATAGTCTGAACTCCAAGGGCTCTAGCAAAAATGGACCAGCCGGACCTAATCCTATTGTCTGAGTTCATTCATTATGATACCAACAAAATAATGTAACTTCAGTTTATTAATAGTATTTTGTCTAGTGGATCTACAAGCAGCATTCGTCTCGGATTCATTATTCCAACGTATAATCCAACGGAACGTGTGCTTGTACGCAGCCAGGTCCCCAGTCCTACATTTCGCAATGGCTGCATTAGTTAACTTCTTCCAATCAATTTGGCCGTACTCACAAGATCCGCAAAATTATACTTATAAGGACCACGTCCCTAGTGTGACACTTCGCGATTAGAGATAATTTGATTAGAAGCCATGCACGTCCACGTCGACAGCAAATTATTGATCACACTCTACGCATAACTAGTACATATCTGTTCCTGTGATACGCCTCTAAACATTCAGACAAAATTGGTATAATTATTGCAAGTAAATCGATGATGCATTATTGACATCATCAATCAATGTCACAATATGTCAGCACATTCAACACTCAGTATGTGTCTTTGCATACACCTTCATCATTTTCTTCAACGCAAACGGTCCCTTTAGGACACAGAGTAAAAGCACAAGGATTTACTATAGACAACACATTACACTACATTACAGAAGTCAGTATATACGGGAACTCTGTTGGATGTCTCCGTTACCTGTGACAACTGAAACACACTCCCGACCGCATCCTCTAATGCAGCACTTCTCGCCGGTCTGGCACTCGATGTCGCTCAGACAGTGTCCGGAACGGACTTCGCACGTCGTGATGAGACCGGGAAATTTGGGACACGTGCCACGTCTCACTAATATCAAATATAACTAACAAACTCGCAATCGAGTAGAGATACACGGTCACTTACCACATTCTATACGACCATTATCGACTACGCACGACGTTTCAATTGGACATTGTACTTCATCACACAGATCTACATAGAAACAGTCAATGGAAGCAACGACGGCTTAGGTCGTCTTCAGAATGCAACATACCGGGTAAAACACATTTGTGCTGCTCTGGACACGGCGGAATAAGGCACGGAAACACCTTCTTTGTGCAGATCTGGCCGTTTGGGCATGGAACCAGTGTACAATCAACGGGACCTATCAAAAGTGATCAATGAGGAAGCGTTGTAGCCTCTAGCATGCACTGCAAGAGTTGTACCGGTAGATTCTAACGCTGTAGGATTTACGACTGTAGTAGTTGTAGCGTCATACTCTATCACTGTAGGAGTGGTATCGATAGATTCTAACACTGTAGGTTCGGGCACTGTAGGTTCCACAACTGAGACAAGCAAAGACAATACACATTACATGTACAGTCAAACAGAGTTAAATAACTTAGTTGTTTTACCTTCAGGCACGCATTCTACTTTCTTTTTGCATGGTCCTTTGACGGGGCATAAAACGCCCACGCTAGTCTCTCTGCAAACCGTTCCATTTCGACAAACAACGCGAGCACAACCGGCAGTTCCTAGAGTGTAGAATGTCATCACTACTAAATTGAGGATAGAATAGAAGATAGTCGTGCGTTACCTGTTGGTAAAGACTTTACGCATTCAAGGCCGCATCCCCTTTTGCAACACAACTGACCATCGGAACAATCCGAATCGTTTCGACAAGCAAATGGTTCGAGTTCACATGTCGTGATTGTGTTTGGAAACAATGGACAGATACCGGCTATGTAAATTTATTAATCAATACAATGGTTAGTAAACACGTCATCAGTACAGTAGCTGTACAAGTACCGTCTGGAACGCAGATGGCTTTGAGAGGACATGGGGCCTTCTTGCAGAACACTTCCACTGATTTACAAATTTGTCCATCTCCACACTTGGTGTAATTGCAGGGATCAATCAGTTCTAGAAGACTTGGTTATCACACACTCAAAAACATGTTACATGTACATTGTAGTCTACCTTCACAGCATCGTCCACCAAAGCCTTGTGGACATGCGCACTGTGGTGGCGGTATATCGCATCTATCATACTTGATCTCACGTTTACCGCGCTGTAAACATTATAAAGTAAAGATTCGAATCGAAGTTAAATTGCGAAAAGCAATTACTTACTAAAGAAAGACGCGTTCCTCCGTTTACACACTGGAACGATCCACACTCGCGAACATTTACTGAAAATAAGTCGCACATCACAGCCCCAAAACGTAGGGTTTTGCAGCAACGCCGCATAACATAACAACTGCTCGTTCCACACGGATCATCTATGGAGCAGGCTCGGTACCTGTCTTCACAACGCCGCTGAGTATCGAGAGACCGAGCAGATATCGCTTCCAGTAAGGAAACGAGAAGAAGAAGAAAGAAAGAGTGTCGACTCATTGTACGGTGTTGATCCAACGTCGCCGGTCCAAATTGCACTGGCCGTCTGACTGCCAGATACTCGTCTCTGCTTTGTATAACATCGCAGACTTATCGATTATGTACGCAGGCGTAGACGAATGGTGTGACTACACTACGACCATTGTGTTTGTGTCACAATGGGCGGGCAAC
This sequence comes from Corticium candelabrum, assembly GCF_963422355.1. NCBI lineage: Eukaryota > Metazoa > Porifera > Homoscleromorpha > Homosclerophorida > Plakinidae > Corticium > Corticium candelabrum. The sequence goes on along the minus strand of NC_085102.1, from coordinate 2,696,538 downwards.
CGGCAAGAGGTCACCGGATGCGATACGCCTGCTTGTGACGTCTGCTGGTGTAAAGATTACCTACTGTCTCCGTAAGGGTGAACTCCGAAGTGAATAATGAAGCAGAGAAGCACTAAGCTCTGCTTCAGTTGGACCATGTTACACCAATTGTCTTAGGTGGTCTCAGTTGCTGATCGGTTTGTCTTGCAAAATAATTGGATACTAGCCATTGCTCCACACGTTTGACTTTGATATGCAAAAGTATTGTCCTTCCGTTTCGTTTGTAGGAAGGGCTTAGATAATTTGATGTACAGAAATGCCAGACCTACCGGTTTCTACCGAGATCATCGCGAAAGTCCAAAAAACAGCGGAGATATGGATGATTTTCAAAGTTGACACTTACGGGGAACAGACAGTAGTTAGTATTAGCTAATTAATTAGGAGGTGTATCTTGAGGCATCTACTGTCTACTGCAGACAGTAGACATTAGATGCCTCAAGGTGTGAACAAGATACGCTGCTATTGCGACTACAATGATCTCTTTGTTGTCCAAACAGCGCACCTAAACGTTGGCGTAAGGTAAATAGGAGATGGTTGCACGATACACCTTCTAATTAATTAGCTAAATACTAATGGTATTGTCGCTTCATGAGCTTATCGGTTACGTAAATGTGTCACAACCATCCTCGTACCGCTTACTGTTACGGTTGTTTACTATCAAACGTAGTTCTTGCATTCTATGCTTACTTCTCTCTGTTCGCGTTGACTTTGCGCTTTCAAAATCTGTAATAACTTCTGCTCAATAGGGCGGACAGTGACGATCTTAGTATCGTTCGAAAAAGCAAGTTTCCAGATTTTCTATCGTTAGGATAACGAAGGCGTATGTATTACACAGGCGGTTTGATAAGGTTTTGCATATCAAGAGCCGTTAGGGTCTAGACTCATTAAAGAGGTATGGTCTTACACCAAGAATGCTGCTAATCGAGGAAGTAGCCAATTAGCAAGGTCACTAAACGGTCCGCTGCCTTGACATCAACGCACAGTTGCTCTTGTTTCGCGAGTAGTTGCTTGATATTTCTTACTCCTCTTCTCGTTCTGTTTCGTCTTGATAGCCTGCGACGTTCTCTATTGTTACCTAACATCTTTGGATTGTAATATTGTTACCTAACATCTTTGTATTGTAATATGACATCCAAAATATACAGTTAATGGGATATCACTTAACATCGATGTGTGGTAAACAAATACAGCTGCATCATTACTCACTTCCGAGCGCAAAGTCAACGCGAACAGAGAGTAGGTAACGTATGTCTAAAAATAGTTGTTCTCATTTAGTCTGATTACTTGTCTTCTTTATTGTCTGATTTCTAGTCTTATATTTGTTTGATTGTTGGTCTCGCTTTAATCTCATATTATGTCTGTTTATGAAAGTTCCATGTTTCTTGTCTGATTATTCGGCCAATTTTTATTTTTGAAATTCTATTTTTGTTACATTTTTGTTATATTTGGTCTATCTTTGTCTCCTTTGTAATAATAATTATTCTAGTCTTATGTTTCTATCTAGTTTTCTTGTTCAGGTTTTTGTCAAATTTGGGTCGTATTTCGGGCTAAATTTTGCATGCTATTTTTTGTTTAATTTTTAGATCTTATTTTTGTCTGATTTTTAGTCTTGTTTTTGTATGTATTTTGTCTCATTTTTATATTATAACTATCAATTAAATTTGTTAACATATAATCGTTATATAATTACAGTTAGGCTACACAAAATACATGCACTGGCATAGGAAACAGAGTGACGGCTTGACTAGACCCTATAGCTCAGTGAAACAATTTTGTCTAAAACATAATTATGAAGCCGTGTGAGGTCTGGAGAAGCGAGGCAACCTATACATTAGCATCGTACACAGGACGATTTTTTTGGACCCACTTTCTTCAGTACCCGGATTAACGTTCCTTATACCCTGTAATCTGCACGTGACGTTGGCAGAAGGGAACGTGACATGATTCTATAGTTGTTTGCGTTCGTTGACTACTGCGCACCTTGCGACGCCACACCATTCACGTTGCTGAAGCGGTAGCTGCGTCGTAATTTTCGAACTCGGGGGCCATCAAAGCACATACGTACAAAGTAGCTATAGCAGATAGGCTAGACGTTTCGTCTACCTTACGTTGTGATAACTTATTTTTCTTAGTTCATAATTTAGCAGAAATTTGCGTCGCAAAAAGGAGCTGTTCCAACTTTCAGCTGTTCAACCAGAGACCTCTTCAAACTGGTGTACACGTAATACAGCCAGCAATCTATTAAAATATGCAGACTACTAGTAGCTAGACTACGGTACGTATAGTCACGTAGACATAGATTAACTTTTTAGTTCTTCAGGAACATTGCATGGGCTTACACGTAATCTATACCTTACATGCTTCTAAGTATAAAGTTTATAATAAACTCTGTCAAGCATTTTTGCTGTTCTGCTGAATACTGGCGGACAGACTGTGCTGTCTCTTTATCTTTTGTATTCGCTTCGGCATCACATATCTACTGACAGAAGGAGTTGTTTGAGTTGATCTCCTACTATTAAACACACTGGGGCGGCCAGCTTTTGCAGGAACAGAGCTTGAATTTTTCATGTGTTTTCGTCTGCTGAGGGCTGTAGGCTGCACCCAAATTCTTTGTCTGTGCTTTGTTATCCCTGTATGACTGCCAAAAGTGTGTAATGCTGAAACCAAACGCTGCTGCTTGATCGGTGGATGTGTTGATTTTCCTCGACATTTCTAGTAGTTTTCACAAAACTTTTTAACAGCTGTCAGATACCCATCATTATTTGTCATGTGGGGGGCAAGTCCAGTTTCTAGGTCAACCATGACTTCATTGAGACTTGTTTTGACTGTCTCGATTGTCTGATTCTTGTCTTCACCACTACTGGGTATTTCAGTCTCCTTCATGGTTTCTGCCTTTTTTGTTGGAACAGATCATCATCCAGCATGGCTGATTCTTTGAAAGAATGCCGTATGTCTTCATTATGCCATTGAATATCAACAGAGGGACTGCAAGTACTCTTCATCTGGCTTTTGGTGAAGACTGCTATAGAAGCTAATGGGTTGGCAATCTTTTCCCAAAGCTACGCCTGCAAGAAGCTGGCGTCCCTTTGGGGAATCAGTTGGAATCTTGTTGATGGTGGACTTAATATATTTTGTTGCTGCAACGAGCTGGTGTTTACATGGTGTTCCATTGTATTCTATCGGGCAAGAGCATTTTCCTAGTTGCAAGTCTACTATCCAGTGGTTGTGTGGATCTGTGTGGCTTCAAACCATGTATAAATCAGGGTCTTCTTCTGTGCCTGTTACATCATCGAAGGAAGTGCTACCAAGCTTCACACCAGCTAAGGTATATTTTAATGACACGAAGTGATCAAGTATGTTACTTGCCAGTGAAAGTAAGCGGTGCTGATACTACAACTCCATTGTTATATGCATCATTTGAAATAACTGTATAGCATTCCAGGCCTTCTGCCTTTAAAACAGAATATCTTTGATTATTCTTATGCTTGCCTCAGAAAAATTATTCGTGTAGTTTCCTCGTGTTGGGAATTGTGTCCGGAAGCATAAAGCCCATTCTTCTTTTTGCTGCCAGTAACTGTCTATCCGTTTGTGAAACAGGAAATTGACTGCTTTCAATTTCAACTTTTACATTCATTAGGGCTTGCTCTGAAGATGAGTACAGAAGGCACTTTGTGGGCAGCATACAAGTTACCTTGTCATTTCCTGTTACTCTGGACTTATCACTCCACAGCCAACGCCACATGCTTTGGAGGAAATGGAACAGACAAAGATACAGTTGGAATGGACAGACAGGTGAACAAACAATTGATAGCCACAGGCAAGCAATGGACAGACAGGTGGACAAACAATTGATAGACACAGACAAACAATGGACAGACACATATACAAACAATTGACAGACAGGTTGACAAACAATTGACAGACACAAACAAGAAATGGACAGACACACAGACAAACAACTGACAGACAGACGGACAAACTATCAACAGGTGACAAATGAATCATAAATGGTAAATACACCACACACACACACACACACACACACACACACACACACACACACACACACACACACACACACACACACACACACACACACACACACACACACACATCTATCTGCCACACCCACGCACTTCCGTCTAAACTCATTTCAAGTCTCTGTTTGTTATTTGTGTTCCTTTTTGTGGTGTAAAACACAGAAGTTGCATGACGTCGATTACTTCATGTGTTGGATGTATTTCATATGTGTTGCAGGATTGAGGCGATCGAATGGCTACGAAAGGAGACGATTGTTATTTCTATTACAATACTGAATGTCTGAAGGTGCAGTTGATATAGTCACCAATCATTTGAATTATTTATTAGTAATTTATTAATATAAATTAATTGTATGCTATTTATTTATATTGATAAATAAATAATAAATAAATAAATAATTTGCATACTATTAACTTATATAAATAAATAAAAAAATATAAATTAATTGTATGTAAATTATTGATTTATTAATTAATAAATTAAAATAAAAATAAATTAATTAATAATTTGCATATTATTAATTTATATAAATTAATTGTATACAATTTTTTTATTTTTGTTATTTAATAATAATTTTTTATATAAATTATTAGTATGCAAATTATTATTTATTTTTTGTACGTCTTGACTGTGGTCTCTATTCCAGGGTGACAAATGCCCTTTCGTCACGGTCAAGCTGCACTCGGTAACAACAATGTCTGTACGTTGTGGCTACAAGTATCGTACTTTCGATCAGCATGTTCGTTCAGACATATGCATATCACTGTGAATGGTGACACTTTCGTCTATTTCTCACATTCTTGTGAGAATGTAGAATGTTTAGCTGTTGAAGAGTGAGTTGTCGTGTATCTTTAAGATTCAACCGAGTGGCTGCCTCAAGCCCAACTGTCCTTTCAAGCATTTCAAGCCGAGAAATGTGAGCACACTGGGAACGAGCTCGATGCCGGTGATGTCAACGACACAGCCAGTTGGTATGACGTGTTAATGGGAGAGTTTAGGGGATAGCACCATGTACAGACAAGTGGGCAAATGGTTGGACTGGATAGACAGACAGAGGGAAAGAGACGGATGATGGGAAGTTAATTGGATGGAAGGGAAGACGTGTATAGACAGATGGAGAATTAAAGATGTTTGGATGGATGGACAGACAGATGAACAGACAGACAGATGGACAGACAAACAGACAGACAAGCAGATGGACAGACGTAATAGTGTTGAAATTTAAATATATGTATTGACAGACAGATGGGCAGACAGACAGACAGCCAGGCAAATGGACAGACAGACAGACAGACAGACAGACAGACAGACAGACAGACAGACAGACAGACAGACAGACGGATGGACAAACAGACAGATGGAGAATCAAAGATGTTTGGATGGATGGACAGACAGATGGACAGACAGACAGACAGACAGACAGATGGACAGATGGACAGGCAGACAGACAGATGGAGAATCGAAGTGACTAGTCTCCACCCTGTCCCGACTCTACTTCCTGTCTGTACATCATGACGCAACTTCCACGTATGGACGGGACGGACAAAATGATACTTATCTATAGATGTTTGGATGGATGGATAGACAATGGACAGGCAGACAGATAGAGAGAAGGACAGACAGAGAGATGGACATACAGAGAGACAGACAGATGAACAGACAGACAGACAGATGAACAGACAGACAGACAGATGAACAGACAGACAGGCAGACAATGGACAAACTTACAGACAGACAGATGAGTGTTACTGCTCCGTGTGCTTTCTTGGGAGCTTGGGCGAGCACTCTACACCAGCTTCCTTTGAGAGTGCCCTCTTTAGCCTCTTTCTGTGATACAGTCATTACTCCAGCTAGGATTTGTGATGATAGGGCTCCTTCAGTCTATTCAATCGCCGACCACCTGATCGATTCACTTCAGGAAATAAAACTTTTTCACACTGATAGACAATCTTTGATCTCTTCATTGGCAGACTTGCCTAATCAACCCTTCAAACTACAATCCAGATTGTACTCTCGCCACCTTGACACCCAATTTCAGACCTTCCTGAAAGGCTGTTCATCTGAATATGATAAGGCAAGAGTCATTAGCTGCGGTGGGCCTATTGCTGGGAGCTGGCTGGACGTTATACCAAATACGCAGGAATTCACTATGAGTAACATGGATTTCCGTGTTGCTTCTTTGTTGCGACTTGGTGCTCCTCTGCCAGAATTACAAGCGTTAGACAACTGCATTCCTCAATGTAAACAACCTCTTGACAGTAGTGGCTACCACATACTAACGTGTAAATGGGGAGGGGGAATCATTCGACGCCATGATCACATTGCAGATTGTTTATACAAAATGCTTACCTCTGTTGGATATCGATGCAGAAAGGAGTTGCCAGATCAATTCGATGGAAAACAAAGACCAGATGTTGCTGTCTATGACTATAAAGATGGAAAAAAACTTCTACTTGACGTTACCATTGCTCATCCTGCAGCTAGGAAGTACATCTCTAAAAGTCATTCAGTAGCAGGCTTTGCTGCTACAGAGAGAGAAAAGCAAAAGAACACAAAGTATCTTTCTAAATCTAGAGAGTTGGG
>NC_085102.1:2639875-2674875 GCF_963422355.1 Corticium candelabrum | reverse complement strand
CATGCATACGATACATGGTTTGGTTGCTGCCAATAATACACAATGAGGATGTGCATGTGTAGAGGTATGATTGGCATGTGAGGGTCGCCTCGTGATGAATTTGAAGCTAAAGAAGAGATCTCATTATAGGAACACTTTCACTTGAGAGAGGACTGCAATTTGCCTCTGTAATTTTGGAATAAGTTTATTTCTTGTGGCAGGGTACAAAACCTACGATACCACAAATATGACTCAATGGTAACTAATTAAGTTGTCAATATTACAGATACTCGTGAAATATTGGATTGGCTACGTGTATCGATCGGTATTGGATTGTATTGGTCTAGATTATCAGTTATTGGAGAATAAGTAAAACTGTTTTATCAGTGCAACTTTAGCAAAAAAGGTTTTTTGTACATGTTCCAGTGCAGGGATGTATGTATGTTTTGCCTTTAATAGCCAGTGCCGCAAAAAAGGTGCAGCTATACTTTTTTGTGGTGTTCTGGACAGCAACAAATGTCCATATATATTGGCCCCTTGAAAATCAATGATTCAGCGAGTGTGATCCATGTCATTACACTGTACAAGTAACCAGTTCATGTACTGTACAGTCTTTTAATTAATTGATTAATTAAATAAAAAATTTTACTGAAGAAATGCTATGCTTAATATTTTGCATTGTGTGTAGGACATGTGAAGAAGATTGCATATATTTGGAAGGTTGGATCAATGAATGGCATGTCAAAGTAGTGTCCGGCAAATCATGCCACTATTCAAGCTGCTAGTGCAACAGCTGTGACATTTGTTTACCAGTTTACGATGCTGTATAATTCAATTCTAACCAGTTATAGTCATTACCGGTTGGATATAATAATATAAATACACACACACACACACACACACACACACACCACATGTATAATAAGCTAAGTGTATACTGAGCACTGATAACAATATGTGGCAAATCAGTACCGAGTAGCAAGTCAAATAACAACCTGCTTGTAGTTGTGTGTGTACAATGCTGCATTTAGTAACTCTTGCATACTGCTTCAAGTGTGCTTTAGCGAATTACGGTTAATTAGTAAAATTCACGTACATATACCTGGAAGGCATGCAATGGATTTGGCTTCATGTATTGCTTGGAACTCTCGAAGTCCTTCAAGATTGAATACGCCAAATAGGAATGCCCCGGCTTGAGTGTTGTCTTCAGCCTGCTCATTGATTCTTGCAGCAAGATTTCTGCAGGCAGACTCACTGGGCATCATTGGGCTACTGTGTGGTTCGCTAAAGTGAGTGGCTATGGGCACAGTGATGAGCTGGCCCTTCTCTGGACTCACTTTGAGAAAGGTCAGTATCGTACAATCTTGCCTGTTTAGGTGTCTAGCGGACCTAGATGCATTGAAAAAGAAGTAGACACGTGATGGAGTGCAGATTGAGTCTCATGTACGTGTGCATAAGTACGGCTTCACTAGCTAACCTGCCCTTGAATGTCGTAAGGAAAGAGCTCGAAAACTTGGCAAACATGTCGCGAAATCGAAAAGGGCGTGAAAGAAACAGGCGGGACTAAACGCACTTTGACTGGATTTGGCGCGGATTATGTAAAGCCGGCACGTGAAAGACGGGGTTATGGCACGTGCAGATTACAGAATATACGGCACGTTTATCCGGGTACTGAAGACTGTGGGCCCAAAAAAAATTTGCTACACAGGCCCTCTTGCGCAAGAGGACCTAGCTACGAGGCTACGTATTCTTGCACCAGAAAAAATTATTATTAATTAATAGCGGAGTCAAGATGGGGGTAAAGACCTCACTTGCATCATGGAGGGTCATAGCGATACGTAATAACATATTTCTATGACACCACATCTAATTAATTAAATTTCTAATCAATTTTTTTAGATTGAGCATGTATGTCTGGCAAATTTTTCTTTCGTATTTCTACGATGGATTCGTTTCTACACTCTAGCAAAAAAGAAAAATAATTCCTAAATGACATTTTGCTGAGTATCTAAAAAGCGGCAACACTTCTACGTACAAGGTTGACGGCTGTACGTGCATGCACCGGGTGAAACGTTCTTATATTGACCCCTGCCCCGTATCCTGTCTATCGTCACTATGAACTCTTACCTGTACATTTAGACTGACGCCTGCCCCGTATACTGTATATCGTCACTGTGGACTCTTACCTGTACATTTTTATTGACGTCTATCCTGTATCCTGTATATCGTCACTAATGGCAGGGGTGGATTCAGGATTTTCGAATGGGGGTTCTATGACGTCACAAAGGTTTGGATCAGCCACGCCTCCAGATATAAATTAGCTATTTAATCACCTATACCATAGAACGGAAGTAAACGTTAATAAATCTACAGTACTGGAGAATTGAATTAATCTTGCAAGCCAATACATGTCTTTCGCTAGACAGACAAATGTTACCGCTTTTTCTTTTCTTTCCGAAGAAAGCTTCTATAGACATATATGCTTTCATGAAATTGTGAATGTTGTGACCGTCAAAGATGGAAGTATATTTTCATGAGATAGAAAATAAGTACTTTGAAACATTATCATTGCAAGAAAGTAAATAAAACATGTTGTTGGAGAACAACTGAGATTGAAAACAAGTTACCATAAATTAATGTAGAAAGAGTAGGAGTACAGTACGACTCACTCGTACTGTCCGACGATGATGGACCTACGTCGAAAGTTCATAATCTGTACTGCACCTCCGTGTGAAGTTACTTAAGTTAAAACTAAAACGAGAGCTACGAGTCACGTCAGGAAGTAACAAGCACTGCTGGTACGTGGTCATCTTTGTGTGATGACGTCACAAAATTTTAGGGAGTTCCCAGGAACCCTCTCTAGATCCGCCACCGAATGGACTCTTATCTCGACTTAATGCCAACTTTTTTGTGGACTACATGACTGTTTTCAACTGATTTAAACCAAGGATACAAACGTTGTTGAATGGCAATGCCCTAACATGATAAGAAAAGAGTGCACAGAAATAGAAGGATTCGATTGTGATACAATCGTCATTTGTTTGCACGTGCAAGGCACCTATATTATACACTCCTATAATCGGTTGTATTATCAACCATAATAGAGAGATATGAACCTGACAGTGAGAATTTTATCCGATGTACAATGTCTCGAATAATTTGATTGACCATAACCTGAAGCAGATCGTTTTGAACATCATGGCAAGTATATTTATCCGTTTTCTTTGCCAAAAAGTTCTTGACCATATCATCAGACCGTTGAAAAGGATTCAGTAACTGACTGAAGTTTCCATGACTTTCACCACGGCCATCACCTCTAATTGTAAGTCCTGTCTAGCAAGGAATCTTAGAAAGGTCATGACCTGTAGAAGACATGAACGATTTCCTTCTCTAGTCTCGTCTGATTGCCATGGCAAACTGTCTGCAACTTCCCTTGTGGTAGCTGGAAGATTAACAACTGTTTCAACTGCACGCTTGTGAAACAAAGATTCCTCGTGCCTCGGAAACACTACACAGGCATCTTTCCAATTGACACCCTTGTAAAGAAACTAAGCTTCTGTTGTCGTAGGTTGAAGTTTCAGTTGCATAGAATCGCTGTAATACACACGTGACAGAACAATCGTTCTGTTATACGTCCCAGTGAATCCACTGCCATCTGTTGAACCATTCTCTATTGAAGGATCTATGAACTTTTTCTTCTTTTTTTTTCCAAACTCCACTAGCGGAAAAGACATGCTTCTAGGCTGACTAAGACTCACACCAACGTCAGGATACTATAAGAGACTTACAGACATGGCTGTGGTGCCTCGTGACAAACACGCTGTCTACACGTGCACACCATACAATAGTCATATTCCGGACGTTTCCGCAGACTGACAGAAGTCCGAGTGGTGACAGTTAAACTGATTTCTCTGACTCTGCATTGAGAGCAAGCTAAACTCAACTGGGACTCGAAAAAGTGCTACGGCCATGGCTGTAGCGCCGTAGCCGTTTCGCCTGGCTTGCGTGACAGTGTGTGTGTGTGTGTGTGTGTGTGTGTGTGTGTGTGTGCGTGTGTGTGTGTGTGTGTGTGTGTGTGTGTGTGTGTGTGTGTGTGTGTGTACGTATTTATGGGTTGATTTCCAAACAGCTTTTTTTCGGTTACTTGAATGTGGGTCAACTGCATTAATATTATCACGCAATTCAAAAACTCTTGAACATGTATATTCTTTATTGATAAATGTCTAAACAGCTAATCATTTGTCACACTACGCACAGTTTTACATCTGGTTATGTGATACGCTTGTAACCATTTGTAAGATTTCAAGTCAATATTGATATTAAAAGTAAACGATGATGCAGGATTGCCCACATCATTCAGTGTCAAACTGTGGCATCAGTTGTTGTCCGTAAACTTGCAGATGCCTTTACCTTTTCTTTCAACACAAATGGTGCCTTTAGGACACAGTATAATAGCACACGGACTTAGTACTATAGAATAAGAGGTTAGAAACAATAGCCAGGATCTGAGCTGTCTTAGGTCTTACTAAATTTGTCAACTCGAACGCATTCCGGACCGCATCCTCTTCTGCAGCATTTCTCGCCTACCCGACACTCGATGTCGCTCCGACAATATCCGAGACCGATTTGACACGTCGTGACGAGACCGGGAAATTTAGGACACGTGCCAGGTCTCACTAATATCAACAATAAACTAACAAACTCATAATCGAGTTTATTGATACTTTGTCACTTACCACATTCTGCACGACCCTTCTGGACTTGGCACGATGTGCCAGCTGCGCATCTTATTCTAGCACACGGATCTACATCGACTTCAGAATGTAGCACAATCGAAGGAACACATCTGTACTGTTCTGGACACGGCGGAATGACGCACGGAATCGGTACCTTTTTGCAGATCTGGCCTTTTGGGCAAGCGACCAGTGGACAAGGAGCAGGAACTACTGAAAACGATCAATGAGAAAAAAAATACTCTAAATTAGTAGTAAATGTGTTTAGTCTGTGACGTCACCTAACTTTACGCATGCGTGGTTTACAGTATATGTTTGTAACTCACGTTGTGGAATGCATCTGAACTTTTTACAAGGCGGAGAAAAACAGATATTGGGAACACACACATGGCCTGGTTTGCAATCAACTCTTGCACAAGGATCTAAAACAGAAAAAGCGCTTTCTGTGACTTTCATTATACATACCATTCGAGTTTAGTTCGTGCATACTTTCGACTTTAAACAAGGGATCCACGCAGACGCGTGAGCAATGTTTTTCGCAACACTTCTGCTTTCCTTTGCAGTCCGCGTCGTCACTGCAGTTCTTTTCACAAGGTGGTTTTCCAATTTTGGTATAACGAGGACAAGTGCCAGGTCTATTTGTAGGTTCTGCAACTGTAGCTTCTACCACTGAAGTAGTTGTAGTTGTATCGGTAGGTTCCACAACTGAGACAAACAAACAAAGACACACACAAATTAAATTTATTAGTAGTGCCCGACTAGTAAACTACCATTATTTTGTCTTACCTTCAGGCACGCATTCTACTCTCTTTTCGCATGGTCCTAGGACGGGGCATAAAACACCAACGCTACTCTCTCTGCAAACCGTTCCAGGTCGACAGACAACCCGAGCACAACCGGTCGTTCCTACATTGTAGAACGTCATTACAATGTGTACCGGATAGAGGATAGAACGTGCGTTATACCAGATGGTAGAGACTTTATGCATTCACGGCCGCATCCTCGTTTGCAACACAATTGACCATCAGAACAATGCGAGTCGTTTCCACACGAAAATGGTTTGATTTCACATGTTGTGATTGTGTTTGGAAACAATGGGCAGATACCGACTACATTAGTAATTACGATTATTAGTAAACACGTCATCAATAAGGAATTTGGTTACTGTATGTAGCTGTACCGTCTGAAACGCAGATAGCTTGGAGAGGACATGGAGCCTTCTTGCAGACCACTTTCACTGATTTACAAATTTGTCCGGCTCCACACTTGGTGTAAGTGCAGGGATCAATCAGTTCTAGAAACAACATCTAGTATCAAACACCCGAAAACATGTTACATGTACTTTGTATCCTACCTTCACAACATTGTCCACCAAAGCCTTGTGGGCATGCGCACTGTGGTGTCGGTATCTCGCATCCACCATAACTGATTTCACGTTTACCGCGCTGTTTGTCATAAACGAGGTCATTGCAAAGAGACAATTCAAAGCATAATTGAGAAAAAATCATCTTCTTACCAAAGGAAGTCGCTTTCCTCCGTTTTCACACTGGAACGGTGCACACTCGCGTTCCTTCCTGCTGTTAGTGTAGCACCGATTGTAGCCCCACCCACTCGTGCAGCATCTCTCCACAACCGTACAAGAGCGAACTCCACATAGAGCTTCCTTGTTACAGTCGCGAAACAACTCTTTGCAACGCGTAGGAAAGAGAGACAGAGCAGATATCACTCCCAGTAAGGAAGCGAGAAGAAGAAAAGAGAAAGAGTGTCGACTCATTATTCGAATTCGCTTTCAATGCAGTAGATCCAACGTCGCCGGTCCAGATTCCACTAGAAGTCTGACTGCATAATACCGGTCGCTGGTTGTTAAATAGCATCGCTGACGTAATTTGAGGTCGATTACGTACACAAACGTTGACGAATTTCTGTGACAGCACAAAGATGGTTGGGTCGAGAGGTCACGAGTGGGCGGGCAATCGGCATGAGGTCACCGGATCCGACTCGTTTGCTTGTGACGTCTGGAACGTGTAATGACTAGTACTGTTAACATGCATTATAGACCACGGGCGCAGCTAGATATAAGACTAGCCTCACTCCAGACGCAGTGTGAATTGCAGCCCCGGATGCGCTTCCATCACCACTACATGTCAAATTCCATTATCACATGTAGTGGGGATGAAAGCGCATCCATGGATGCAATCCACACTGCGTCTGAGGCGAGGCTAGTATAAGACAGTTGGCTAGAGGTGGTCACGTACATCGTGTTTTCATCCTGGTCACGTTTCTGTCGCGTGATCGAATCTCTGGCAAAGAAAACGGAGGCAAACTAAAACATTCTGGAGGCTTGGTTAATTACTTATCAGACTAATATATTTGATGTCATTGTGCGCACTAGGACAAATTTGAGATACCGTTTAACCGCAATTTCTGCAAGTTGAAAATCTAGACAAAAGTTTCAATTACTGCAAATTAAAGTTCTGCCTTCTACCCAGGAAGACAGTCATGGACAAACGTGAACACGTGTACATGTGTCCAAACAGTGAGTTGATGGACTCCGAGGAGAAGCCTAAAGTATCTGTGAATTTTTAGTATTTGTACGTTCCGTGATTTCTTCGCAAAATTCGCAGAAATATTATGATCGCAGAAATACCCGGTTATACGGTATTAAAGGTCAAATTTATATCTATTGCAGAATTTACATTAATTTTGCCTAGGTTAAAAATAATCCACAGCTGACAACTGTGTAAAGGAGCTTCTCTGCTACCATGTCTACATTCGTCTTTTTGTAGACTGAAAGACACGCTTACGCTTTGCGTAGGGTAATGAGATGATTGCATGTTACATATTTCACTAATTAACTAGTAACATATTGTCATTTCTTGAGCTTACCTGTTACACATGTGTCACTACTACCCACGTCTAAACTGCACCTCTTTCTTTTACCATACTTACTAGCTGTTTATACAACCGATGTATAAACTGTTCTATTACAGGTTGAATTATTTTTGGGGAAAAATACAGTAATGACGTGATTTTATGTTTATTCATTACAGTGCTCTCATAGTTTGTCTTGAATGTAAATTTGAAATTAGACGTTGCTTAAGTTAACTTAACTAAACACATTATTAATTATTAATTATTAATTATTTAAGAGTAAAATCGCGCATCGTGATGCTTATTTATCAAATTAAATTTAGAGGAAACAGGCATCGCAGTAAACATAGGGAGCAGTCACAAGAAGGGCATTGATGTCTTAGAGACAACAATATAAGCAAATAGAAGAAAGTAGTCAGGCCTAAAGTGCGCTAACTAGAATGTGTAGCCTCGTATTTCAACTAGGTCGGAAGTGTTGCAAAATTGGTCTGAAAGTTTGAGACTACCTAGTCCCTGGACCTAGTCGACAATTGCAAAATGTGAAGTTTCAATTACATTAGCTAAATACCAAGCAGGGGCAGCGAAACCGGTGGGGGCCGGAAAGGCGGTTGCAACTAGCGGAATTGGAGACATGGCCCCTCCAATACTGGACAATGATAGAAGAAAATCACTTTGTAAGTTTTGTTGTTTGCAAGTAGAAATACCATTAGATGGTGTTTGCTAGATTTGTGTCCATGCTGCTCTGGCTACTGCAGTCACATATTGATCATTGACAAACCAACCATATTCAGTTAGAAATCAAAATTGCGGCAATCTGATAAAACATTTTTGGCTCCTCAATCCAAAGAAGCTTCCTCGCCGCCCTGTAACGTAAGCTGCTATTTACTAAATTGATTACCTATCTGAAACTGAAGCAAATGAAGTAGATAGGCCTCTGGTAAAATTTATTGTAGATCTGGAGTTGTCGAAGTAGACATAGAGTAGATCTTAAAAGGTTTACATACGGGGAAATGTCCGCCATCTCAGAATAGTCTGAACTCCAAGGGCTCTAGCAAAAATGGACCAGCCGGACCTAATCCTATTGTCTAAGTTCATTCATTATGATACCAACAAAATAATGTAACTTCAGTTTATTAATAGTATTTTGTCTAGTGGATCTACAAGCAGCATTCGTCTCGGATTCATTATTCCAACGTATATAATCCAACGGAACATGTGCTTGTACGCAGCCAGGTCCCCAGTCCTACATTTACGCAATGGCTGCATTAGTTAACTTCTTCCAATCAATTTGGCCGTACTCACAAGATCCGCAAAATTATACTTATAAGGGCCACGTCCCTAGTGTGACACTTCGCGATTAGAGATAATTTGATTAGAAGCCATGCACGTCCACGTCGACAGCAAATTATTGATCACACTCTACGCATAACTAGTACATATCTGTTCCTGTGATACGCCTCTAAACATTCAGACAAAATTGGTATAATTATTGCAAGTAAATCGATGATGCATTATTGACATCATCAATCAATGTCACAATATGTCAGCACATTCAACACTCAGTATGTGTCTTTGCATACACCTTCATCATTTTCTTCAACGCAAACGGTCCCTTTAGGACACAGAGTAAAAGCACAAGGATTTACTATAGACAACACATTACACTACATTACAGAAGTCAGTATATACGGGAACTCTGTTTGATGTCTCCGTTACCTGTGACAACTGAAACACACTCCCGACCGCATCCTTTAATGCAGCACTTCTCGCCGGTCTGGCACTCGATGTCGCTCAGACAGTGTCCGGAACGGACTTCGCACGTCGTGATGAGACCGGGAAATTTGGGACACGTGCCACGTCTCACTAATATCAAATATAACTAACAAACTCGCAATCGAGTAGAGATACACGGTCACTTACCACATTCTATACGACCATTATCGACTACGCACGACGTTTCAATTGGACATTGTACTTCATCACACGGATCTACATAGAAACAGTCAATGGAAGCAACGACGGCTTAGGTCGTCTTCAGAATGCAACATACCGGGTAAAACACATTTGTGCTGCTCTGGACACGGCGGAATAAGGCACGGAAACACCTTCTTTGTGCAGATCTGGCCTTTTGGGCATGGAACCAGTGTACAATCAACGGGACCTATCAAAAGTGATCAATGAGGAAGCGTTGTAGCCTCTAGCATGCACTGCAAGAGTTGTACCGGTAGATTCTAACGCTGTAGGATTTACGACTGTAGTAGTTGTAGCGTCATACTCTATCACTGTAGGAGTGGTATCGATAGATTCTAACACTGTAGGTTCGGGCACTGTAGGTTCCACAACTGAGACAAGCAAAGACAATACACATTACATGTACAGTCAAACAGAGTTAAATAACTTAGTTGTTTTACCTTCAGGCACGCATTCTACTTTCTTTTTGCATGGTCCTTTGACGGGGCATATAACGCCCACGCTAGTCTCTCTGCAAACCGTTCCATTTCGACAAACAACGCGAGCACAACCGGCAGTTCCTAGAGTGTAGAATGTCATCACTACTAAATTGAGGATAGAATAGAAGATAGTCGTGCGTTACCTGTTGGTAAAGACTTTACGCATTCAAGGCCGCATCCCCTTTTGCAACACAACTGACCATCGGAACAATCCGAATCGTTTCGACAAGCAAATGGTTCGAGTTCACATGTCGTGATTGTGTTTGGAAACAATGGACAGATACCGGCTATGTAAATTTATTAATCAATACAATGGTTAGTAAACACGTCATCAGTACAGTAGCTGTACAAGTACCGTCTGGAACGCAGATGGCTTTGAGAGGACATGGGGCCTTCTTGCAGAACACTTCCACTGATTTACAAATTTGTCCATCTCCACACTTGGTGTAATTGCAGGGATCAATCAGTTCTAGAAGACTTGGTTATCACACACTCAAAAACATGTTACATGTACATTGTAGTCTACCTTCACAGCATCGGCCACCAAAGCCTTGTGGACATGCGCACTGTGGTGGCGGTATATCGCATCTATCATACTTGATCTCACGTTTACCGCGCTGTAAACATTATAAAGTAAAGAATCGAATCGAAGTTAAATTGCGAAAAGCAATTACTTACTAAAGAAAGACGCGTTCCTCCGTTTACACACTGGAACGATCCACACTCGCGAACATTTACTGAAAATAAGTCGCACATCACAGCCCCAAAACGTAGGGTTTTGCAGCAACGCCGCATAACATAACAACTGCTCGTTCCACACGGATCATCTATGGAGCAGGCTCGGTACCTGTCTTCACAACGCCGCTGAGTATCGAGAGACCGAGCAGATATCGCTTCCAGTAAGGAAACGAGAAGAAGAAGAAAGAAAGAGTGTCGACTCATTGTACGGTGTTGATCCAACGTCGCCGGTCCAAATTGCACTGGCCGTCTGACCGCCAGATACTCGTCTCTGCTTTGTATAACATCGCAGACTTATCGATTATGTACGCAGGCGTAGACGAATGGTGTGACTACACTACGACCATTGTGTTTGTGTCACAATGGGCGGGCAACCGGCAAGAGGTCACCGGATGCGATACGCCTGCTTGTGACGTCTGCTGGTGTAAAGATTACCTACTGTCTCCGTAAGGGTGAACTCCGAAGTGAATAATGAAGCAGAGAAGCACTAAGCTCTGCTTCAGTTGGACCATGTTACACCAATTGTCTTAGGTGGTCTCAGTTGCTGATCGGTTTGTCTTGCAAAATAATTGGATACTAGCCATTGCTCCACACGTTTGACTTTGATATGCAAAAGTATTGTCCTTCCGCTTCGTTTGTAGGAAGGGCTTAGATAATTTGATATACAGAAATGCCAGATCTAGCGGTTTCTAACGATACCGAGATCATCGCGAAAGTCCAAATAACAGCGGAGATATTGATGATTTTCAAAGTTGACACTTACGGGGAACATACAGTAGTTAGTATTTAGCTAATTAATTAGGAGGTGTATCTTGAGGCATCTACTGTTTACTGCAGACAGTAGACATTAGATGCCTCAAGGTGTGAACAAGATACGCTGCTATCGCGACTACAATGATCTCTTTGTTGTCCAAACAGCGCACCTAAACGTTGGCGTAAGGTAAATAGGAGATGTTTCACGATACACCTCCTAATTAATTAGCTAAATATAAATGGTATTGTCGTTTCCTGAGCTTGTCGGTTACGTAAATGTGTCACAACCATCCTCGTACCGCTTACTGTTACGGTTGTTTACTTTCAAACGTAGTTCTTGCATTCTATGCTTACTTCTCTCTGTTCGCGTTGACTTTGCATTTCAAAATCTGTAATAACTTCTGCTCAATAGGGCGGACAGCGACGATCTTTGTATCGTTCGAAACCGCAAGTTCCCAGATTTTCTATCGTTAGGATAACGAAGGCGTATGTATTACACAGGCGGTTTGATAAGGTTTTGCATATCAAGAGCCGTTAGGGTCTAGACTCATTAGAGAGGTATGGGCTTACACCAAGAATGCTGCTAATCGAGGAAGTAGCCAATTAGCAAGGTCACTAAACGGTCCGCTGCCTTGACATCAACGCACAGTTGCTCTTGTTTCGCGAGTAGTTGCTTGATATTTCTTACTCCTCTTCTCGTTCTGTTTCGTCTTGATAGCCTGCGACGTTCTCTATTGTTACCTAACATCTTTAGATTGTAATGACATCCAAAATGTACAGTTACTGGGATATCACTTAACATCGGTGTGTGGTAAACAAATACAGCTGCATCATTACTCACTTCCGAGCGCAAAGTCAACGCGAACAGAGAGTAGGTAACTTATGTCTAAAAATAGTTGTTCTCGTTTAGTCTGCTTACTGGTCTTCTTTATTGTCTAATTTCTAGTCTTATATTTGTTTGATTGTTGGTCTCACTTTAATCTCATATTATGTCTGTTTATGAAAGTTCCATGTTTTTTGTCTGATTTTTCAGCCAATTTTTATTTTAAATTTCTATTTTTGTTTAATTTTTTTTATATTAGGTCTATCTTTGTCTCCTTTGTAATAATTATTCTAGTCTTATGTTTCTATCTAGTTTTCTTGTTCTGGTTTTCTATTCCAGGGTGACCAATGCCCTTTCGTCACGGTCAAGCTGCACTCGGTAACAACACTGTCTGTACGTTGTGGCTACAAGGATCGTACTTTCGATCAGCATGTTCGTTCAGACATATGCATATCACTGTGAATGGTGACACTTTCGTCTATTTCTCACATTCTTGTGAGAATGTCGAATGTTTATCCGTTGAAGAGTGAGTTGTCGTGTTGCTTTGAGATTCAACCGAAGCCCAACTGTCCTTTCAAGCATTTCAAGCCGAGAAATGTGAGCACACTGGGAACGAGCTCGATGACGGTGATGTCAACGACACAGCCAGTTGGTATGACGTGTTAATGGGAGAGTTTAGGGGATAGCAGCATGTATAGACAAGTGGCCAAATGGTTGGACTTGATAGACAGACAGAGGGAAAGAGACGGATGATGGGAAGTTGATTGGATGGAAGGGAAGATGTGTAGACAGATGAAGAATCAAAGATGTTTGGATGGATGGACAGACAGATGGACAGACAGACAGATGGACAGACAGACAGATGGACAGGCAGACAGATGGACAGACAGACAGACAGACAGGCAGATGGACAGACGTAATAGTGTTGAAATTTTAAATATATGTATTGACAGACAGATGGGCAGACAGACAGACAGACAGACAGACAGACAGACAGACAGGCAAATGGACAGACAGACAGAGGGACAGACAGACAGACAGACAGACAGACAGACAGACAGACGGATGAACAGACAAACAGACAGATGGAAAATCAAAGATGTTTGGATGGATGGAGAGACAGATGGACAGACAGACAGACAGACAGACAGACAGACAGACCGATGGACAGATGGACAGGCAGACAGACAGATGGAGAATCAAAGTGACTAGCCTCTACCCTATCCCGAATCTACTTCCTGTTTGTACAGCATGACGCAACTTCCACGTATGGACGGGACGGACAAAATGGCACTTAGCTATAGATGTTTGGATGGATGGATAGACAATGGACAGACAGACAGATGGAGAGAAGGACAGAGAGAGAGAGATTGACAGACAGACAGACAGGCAGATGAACAGACAGACAGACAGACAGACAATGGACAGACTTACAGACAGACAGACAATGGACAGACAAGTAGACAAACAGACAGAAAGATGGACAGACAGATAGACAGGTGGACATACAGACAGACAAATGGACAGACAAGTAGACAAACAGACAAAAAGATAGACAAACAATACACAGACAGGAGAGAGAGAGAGAGAGAGAGAGAGAGAGAGAGAGAGAGAGAGAGAGAGAGAGAGAGAGAGAGAGAGACAGAGAGAGAGAGAGAGAGAGAGAGAGAGAGAGAGAGAGAGGAGGGAGGAGAGAGAGAGAGAGAGAGAGAGAGAGAGAGAGAGAGAGAGAGAGAGAGAGAGAGAGAGAGAGAGAGAGAGAGAGAGAGAGAGAGAGAGAGAGAGAGAGAGAGATGGACACACAAACAAAGAAATGAACAGACAGACAGACAGACAATGGACCGACAGGTAGACAAACAGACAAAAAGATGGACAAACAATGGACAGACAGACAAAGAGATGGACATACAAACAGACTGATGGACAGACAGACAGACAGACAGTTGATTGGCTGACAGATTCATGAATAAAAGAAGACGCTAATCCTGTCCAATCCCTCCATCCCTCCACAGTAAAATCTACAATTTGTATTTTGCTTCAGTTGCTGTCAGAACGTTTGTTCGTGCTTCTACCAACTTGATTCAAGCACAGGACACGGAGACGCCAAATTTCCGTGAGAATCACTCTTGTGTGTTGCTTGGCTAAATATCAGTAAGGAGAACTCGTCTCTTGTGTCAATTGGAGTTGTAAAGGAAGGGATAACGTCTCTATCAGCCCAGTCAGACAACAAAGGAAGGAACATTAAATTTGACTGTTAGTGGGCAGATAGTCACACCAACCGATAGGTGAGGGTGTGTGTGTGTGTGTGTGTGTGTGTGTGTGTGTGTGTGTGTGTGTGTGTGTGTGTGTGTGTGTGTTTGTGTGTGTGTGTTTGTGTGTGTGTGTGTGTGTGTGTGTGTGTGTTTGTGTGTGTGTGTGTGTGTGTGTGTGTGTGTGTGTGTGTGTGTGTGTGTGTGTGTGTGTGTGTGTGTGTGTGTGTCCAAGTGCCTGGATATTATCCTTGCTGTCCCAGATTTCTTGTACATGACGCGCTGTGCAGAAAGTCTACAGTAACGATTCCGGTATTTGTAGTTCTTGTTTGATTCTATTGTGGTAGCGTCTTTCTTGGCCTCAACGTGTGTTGAATATGTGTGTGCTGTTAGAAGCATCTTCTCCATGCAGTTTGGCATGGGAATGGTCTGCTAAGCACATAAATCAGGAATTGGGTATAGCAATTGACTGTTAGAGCAGCAGTTGAAAAAGTTCTTGGTAAGTTTCAAATAAATAAATAGATTTTGGGCAAGGATTTAATTAGCAAGATTGATATTCTAAAGGTTTTTGTGGAAGAAATGCTAGCATCATGTATACCTTGCTTTGTCAACATTTGCTTAATATTTAATTTAAAGAATTTTGAGAAATTTTTAGAATAATTTGACGTGTGCTGGTGTGTGCTGGGTTTGATAGTTAATTAATTCAACATCTAAAATTTAGTTTCAATCATTTGTTTGTTAATTTGCAGTTTGATAATGATTTATACAGCCTACGTTGATTGATTCGTACCACCAATTTATATATAGTCAATATTATTGTATACAGGCAATATTGATTGATGTATACTGTACAGTAAATATTGATTGATATATACATTAGCAATAGTGTTGAGCTTAACCTTGTTTAGAAGACTGACATTCTCTATTTTAAGTTAGTCAAGAAGCAACAAGACGTCTATGTGGAAACATGGATTATTTTGGTGACCTTGTTCTTTAGTGTGGACATAGACTTTTTTTATGGATAAAACCCCATGATGGAACCAGTGAAATTATTTGGCATGCCCTGCTTGTAGATAACAAGGAATACAAACGAGAACTAAAATGAAGGAGCGAGCAATAATAGTCTTACTATATATCAACCAATATTGACTGCGTATATCAATCAATATTGACAGGCTCTATAAGATTATATTGACTATATATGAATAGACTGTATAAATCAATCAATGTAGGCTGTAGAAATCATTATCAAACTGTAAATTTACAGGCAAATATGATTTTAGGTATAATTTTACATGTTGAATTAACTATTAAACCTAACACACCTCAGATTATTCCAAAACTTTCTCAATTTAAAAAAATTAAGTATTAAATAAATGTCGGAAAGTGAGGTATGCTATACATTCTTTACATACACTTTACATGCATACGATACATGGTTTGGTTGCAGCCAATAATACACAATGAGGATGTGCATGTGTAGAGGTATGGTTGGCATGTGAGGGTCGCCTCGTGATGAATTTGAAGCTAAAGAAGAGATCTCATTCTAGGAACACTTTCACTTGAGAGAGGACTGCAATTTGCCTCTGTAATTTTGGAATAAGTTTATTTCTTGTGGCAGGGTACAAGACCTACGGCTTGTATTGGTCTAGATTATCAGTGAGAATAAGTAAAACTGTTTTATTAGTGCAACTTTAGCAAAAAAGGTACATCTCACCTACGAAAATTCGAAGTGCATGATCACGCAACTTCCGAACTTGACTGTACAGAAGTCAATACAGTGTGCTACGACAGGGGTGGAAACAGCTAGAAGCTGCTCGTCCTGTTGCACAGCTGAAAGCTGCTCGTCCTGTTGCTAGATCTAGCGCTGCAGCTGCATGACGAGCCTCTATGCAATTTCCCGTACAGAAACTCACCTGCCAATGTTGTCGTACAAAAAGACGACCTGCGCGCTCCTCTTACCATACCCATAGCAAGCAGTCACGCAACCTGCGAGAACAACTGAACTAGAACAAAGTCCAGTAGCACTTGCAGCAGAAACAGAAGCGAACACTTCGCTGTACACGCGGATACTAATTAGTAGTGCGTTCCCATCAGTTGATCGCTTATCTCAATTGACAGATCATCGTTATGTCTTTATGTCCCATGGAATGGTGGGGTCGGCAGAACCAAGACATCAAAGGAACATTACCAGACCCTCTTCCCGCCAACGGTCGTCAAAAGGGGAGGGGCTGGCTGCGCGAGACTACTGATACGCTACGCACGTCTCTAGTGTCGATATCGGCACAGAAAATAGTCACCGGCTGTCTAGCGCACTTGTCTACAAGTGCTAAGGTACTAAATAGAGCTATTACAATCGATTTTTGTGATTTTTATTGGATCTAAACCTAGTGGGAGACGCATTTAGTCGACATGTGTATGCAGTTTAGAAAGTTGCACGGATGGCCTGTGGGAATGAGATGTGGGGTGATATAGGGTTAATTAATTAATTAATTAATTAAGAAGTATGTACCTGCGGGTCACCGAGGCGAGTGACTTTATTAATTAGCAATATCTATTGTTACCGCAATTATCTAGCTAAACTGTGCATTTGATTGTAATAAACGGGTAAATTCAATTGTTATAACGTTATAGCTAACTTAGAAAGTTCAAAATGTGTCATCACATAATTTTTATACTTTGATACATTGACGAATACACGATGTAACATTGCAGCATTTCGAACCATCACGGCACGATGAGTCGTTATCACAGTGAGATTCAGAAAACACGCACGGTCGCTCTTCAATCGAGGGGCACACACCGGGTCTCACTACGAGATCAAGAAATCACAACAATGCAAAATATTTACACTACAGTAAAAGGTCTATCTCACCAAGAGAAGCACATTCGACTTCTATACGTTTTCCAATAAATGACGAAGAGCTAGAAGTATGGCGGTAAAGAAAGAGGGAATTTTCATTAGATCGCCTGCAAATCCGGTCTAGTCCACAGTCTACACGTTTACAGGGATCTGCAACAAAACACGCAATATAGTCTAGTTGCCTAGATTTATCAACAAATTTGCTAGAGTCATACCTTCAGCGACGGGGTGTGCACAAACGCGACCGTTGACTCTGTAACAGCATTTCTTCTTGTCTTCACAGTCCGTGTCGATTTTGCATTGTCTTTTGGAAGAGACATGAGAGTAGAGCTCGGGTAAGCCACAGCTACCTGGCTTTTCTATAGCAAACGAATACCACACATTTTTTGTTTATGTTGCATAGTAAACAATACAGCATTAGTATAAATAACCTTTATTTTGACAGCAACGGCCGCTAAACTGAGGTAGACATTTGCACTTTTCTGAGGAAGCATCAAGGTCATCACTTGCCTGGAAAATAATACATGATTCAATTGTAGAGTCATCGACTGCATAAATCCCGCCGTTTGTTTCTCATTATATAATATGCTAACATATTCTCAGGGGTGTTGCTTGTCAGGCGAGAGGGGGTTGCTCTGACTGAAACACGTAACGTTTTAGAGATCCTATGCTGTCATGCCCAATAGAAATCCAGATGTTGTTGTGTTGGCTTGCCTCCTTTCAAGACTCTTATCTGTATAACTCTTGCCCGTTACCTGTAGCTAAACGCAAAGTCTGGAACGAGCTGAACAGGAGCCCAATTTATATAGGATCGAACGTTTTAGAATTTTTAAACATTGTCTTCATATGTTGCTACTGTATATGGCTAATAAACAAATTAGACTTCTTTTAAAAACGTCTGTAGCCATTTTGGATTATTAATTTTTATACATGATTCTCTTACTGCCAAAGAAGCCGGAAGTTTTGTTCCACCGTTCTCACAGCGTAGTGGAACATCCAACTGCACGTCTTGTTCGATGTCCACACTGAAGCATTCGGACAAATTCTCTTGATCATGGTCTTTGCAACAACGATACGTTACAATGCAGGAGATCATTCCGCACACGACTCTAGCGCTACTGCCACATCTCCTTTGAATCTCAGCACAAACTGGCGACTGTACGACAACCGATGAGACTCCAAGGACAGAAGCAGCCGATGTGACTCCAAGGACAGAAAGAAGCAACACAGTGAAGAGAAAACAGCGAGACATTCCGTTTTGTAAACTGTTGCTGCACTAGCTTTAGCTACACTGATGGACACTGCGTGTCGCTTCGTATTTATATACCCACTGTCTATTCTTTTCAATATTTTACATTCACAGTACGGAAACCGCAATCGTGAACTTACCAGCTATCTCCACGATTGCGGCTACATTTCATCTAGTTTCAGGCTCGTGTCCGGGCATAATGTGGAAGCTTTCCAGCCCACAACAGTCTGTTATCATCTCGCCTACATCCTCATTACCACGCGTCTCAAAATTCTGTCTACGTCATCGACTCGATTACCACAGCTAGGCCTGATTCACACTAAATGGCGTCTATTCGACGCGGCACGCAAAAACTTTGACTACCGATGTCTTCCCGACAAACGTGTTGCCTGGCCGCAGCCTCTGTTTACACATTTTGGCGACTGCGTCCGTTGTCTGGCTGTGGTAATTACAGTACACTGTACCCGGACAAACTTTATCACGTGATTTTGTGTTAGATTATGATTGGGCCAAGTTTAGCTAATTAGCAGGAGGGTTTTCCTTAGCGATATGCCGCTCGCATTTCGAGCTAGCCGCTTTGCAGCGCGTCGTCTGTTCACAATTTTACCGTTTCCCTTCATTCCTGTTGAGCGGCGTGCCGCTTGTTGCCAAGCTCTAGGTCCCTAGATTAGAATTGCACTAGCGCCGCGCTTCCGTCCGCCCGTCCTTTCCGTACATGCAGAACTTGCGTCATGTTACAGGCAGACTCGGTGCTTTACACAGAAAGTAGACTCACTGCTCTAAATATAGACAGAAAGCAGACTCGGAGCGGGCGGGTCCGATTTCCACTTCCTGGATACCGCGTGCAGTCAGACTTTTTAGACTCAGGTGGGCTTTGTACAAGTTGCGTCTGGAAGTTGCGGTATTCTCTAGACATTCGCTTTGGAACTAAAAGAGTAAGCTGACGCCGGCTGTGCGGCGGGACGTATGGACGGAATTGCGTCATGCTATAGACAGGAAGTGGAAACGGGGCGTACCGGATTCGATTTCCACTGCCTACCGCGTGCGCTCGGACTTGTCTGGTGTAGGTCGTTGAAATGTTACCAATTTAGGATTGTAATGTGTTATCGTAACTGCGACTCTAGATATTATTTTTACCAATATTTAATTGCAGTGATATTATTCAATTCGCAATTCAACACGCGGGTTAATGCCAAAGCTAATTCGGACACTGGGATGGCATGCATTTCCATAGTTACGAGCGCGTGTATTGCGTCCGCGTTGGCTTCAACTGAATGTCTAGCGTGCACCGATGACGTAAGGAAAGATTAACGAGTGACGGAGGTCAAACTTATCTCTAGGATGTTTCGACGACTGTGGGGGAGGTGAAAGTGTTCCTCAAGAGGAAGACAGCTGTAAGGTCATGAGAACCTGGAAGGAAACGTATATATAATTGAACAGACTAATAAAGCTTGAGGAGGGCTTCGTAAGGAAACGGACGCCTACAGACATTGCAGGACAGGAAAAGTAAACATAGATGGATCTACCCTACGTAGTCACGCGTGGCCAGACATTTGCGTGCGGGGGAGGGGCGAGAAGTACATCTGGACACAGTGGCCGGGTTTTTGTCGACGGCTGGTATGCATAACGTCATGATTAGCTGTTACCGCGCTAAATGACTAGTACAGGTAGTTACAATGTATGAAAACGTCCTTTTCATCCTACAATTTTCTATTGTAAACTGTAAATTATTAACTTGAGCGCAGACGAGGATCTGCTCCTCCTCCGCAGCAGCAGCAGGTTGATTGGACGATTGGATGGATTGCGTTCTATGCAAAGCGACTACGAAACCTACAACCGGCCGTTTAGTGCACGGTTCTTGCAATGAACATCTTAAGGTGTTCTTAGAAGAGTGACCTGGCTCTGTCGACCTTGCGCAAGAAATCTAGAGAAGTTGAAATCTCTTCGAGATGAGCTCAATAGCAAGAAGGCAGAGTTGCGAGGGCAGGTCAACGCCGTTGGGAAATTGCATGGTCTAGATGTTCAGGCTCAGCGAGGGTGATGAACCATCAGAATGTGCGTGCTTGATACCGATGTCAGCGTCTTCAGCTCGAGCTGTTAGAGCTATTAGCGCAATCAAAGGACTCACCACAATAACTAGTGACTATCACTCTGACATCGATCGTTCTTTCTTTCGCAAGAAATCAAAAACAAGCGGTAGGCTAGCGTAGCACAGCGACTTGTCACCGCCGGTGTGAAAGGACACAAAAACGTCTCTGCCTCCTACAAAGTGTTACACTAAGTTTTCCTGTAACGGTCGAAGCTCGAGGTACCCATAGACTTAGTTGCAAACAGAATGGCAAGTGAAATCGACTCTTCATCGTACGACATTCTAGCGATAGAAGCCATGAAATCCATGACGTGTTAGTTAAGCTACGCCCATAATTGCGGTTCTGCAACGTGATTGGTCACACCAAGATTCTGGCGTCGCCAACAAAAACCCGGTCACTGTGTCCAGACGTACCTCTCCCCCCCCCCGCGAGCAAACGTCTGGCCACACGAGACTACACACTACGCTCAATGTATGTAATAAAATGCCCTTGTACTAAGTTGCATTGAGTATACTGAGAAATTAAATTAACTCTCTGAGATTTGTACGCGTTTTCTAGCTTTAGGAACGTTTGTCAAATGATGTAAGTGCATGCGTGGTATAATTATTCATGCTACAGTGCACGTGTGAGCTTGCATGTCACCACAGGAAGCATCAATACATCATGTAATAGACGCACTTCCTCAACACTTTCTGATGTAGTACTTCCTCGTGTAATATATAGTAGAACGTGTAATAGCAACACTTCTACGTGTAATGGTAGAAAATACCATTTGATGATGTTTGCAAGATTTGTGTCCACGCTGCTCTTGTTACTCTTGTTACACATTAATCATTGACAATCAACCATATTCAGTTAGAAATCAAAATGGCGGCAATTTGATACGAAATTTTGCCCCTTCAATCCAAAAGAGCTTCCACGCCGCCCCTCTAACGTAATCTGCTTTTTACTAAATTGATTACTTATCTGAAACTGAAGTAAATAAAAGTAGACAGGACTCTGGTAAAAAAAATTACATTAGGTTCGGTGATGTCGACGTAGATTTATAGTAAATTTTAGAAGGTTTACATACGGGAAAGGATCTGCCATCATAGAATAACCTGAGATTCTAGGGGTTCTAGTAAAAATGGACCAGCCAGACCTGCTCTTATTGCTTTAGTTCATTCATTTTGATACCAACAAAATAATGTAACTTTAATTTATTAATAGTATTTTGTCTAGGAGATCAACAAGCAGCATTCGTCTCGGATTCATTCGAGCAAACGATTCAATCACAGCGCCCGGTGTAGTCCAACGGAATATGTCCTTGTACGCAAGCGGGTCGCCCAGTCTTAGATTTTAATAAGCAATGGCTGCTTGAGTTAACTTCTTTCTACTGCATCGACCTGGCCGTACTGACCACAGCCACAAAAGGATTCTTATAAGAGCCACGTGCCTAGTGTGCTCATGCCCATGGCTACGTCGAGTTTCGACAAAACTTCGCAATTAGAAATAATTAATTGGCTAATTAGCAGCCATGCCTGCGCACGTCCACAGCAAATTATTGATCGCACTCTACGCACAACTAGTACATACCTGTTTATGTGATACGCTTCTAAACGTTCAAACAAAATTGGTACAATTATTACAAGTAAATCGATGATCCATTATTGACGTCATCGATCAATGTCACAATATGTCAGCACATTCGGCACTCAGTATGTGTCTTTGCATACACCTTCATCATTTTCTTCAACGCAAACGGTCCCTTTAGGACACAGAGTAAAAGCACAAGGGTTTACTAAAGACAACACATTACACTACATTTAATACAGCAGTCAGTATATACGGGAACTCTGTTTGATGTCTCTGTTACCTGTGACAGCTGGAACACACTCCCGACCGCATCCTTTACTGCAGCATTTCTCGCCGATTTGGCACTCGATGTCGCTCAGACAGTGTTCAGGACGGACTTGGCACGTCGTGATGAGACCGGGAAATTTGGGACACGTGCCACGTCTCACTAATATCAAAAATATCTAACAAACTCACAATCGAGTAGACACACACTTTCACTTACCACATTCTGCACGACCATTATTGACTTCGCACCACGTGCTAGCTGGACAATGTATTTCATCACACGGATCTACATAGAAAATGTCAATGGAAGCAACGCGACGGCTTACGTCGTCTTCAGAATGAAACTTACCGAGTGAAACACATTTGAGCTGCACTGGACACGGCGGGATAAGGCACGGAAACACTTCCTCTGTGCAGATCTGGCCTTTTGGGCACCCAAGAAGAGGACAATCAATAGAACCTATCAAGAGTGATCAATGAGGAAACGTTGTAGCCTCTAGAATGCACTGCAAGAGTTGTACCGGTAGGTTCTAACGCTGTAGGTTCTACAACTGAAGTAATTGTAGCGTTAGACTCTATCACTGTAGGAGCTATATCTTAGTCTATCACACGGATCTACATCGACTGCAGAATGTAACACAAACCAGGGAACACATTTGTACTGTTCCGGACATGGCGCAATGAGCCACGGAATCGGTTCCTTTTTGCAGATCTGGCCTTTTGGGCAAACGAACAGTGGACAAGGAACAGGAACTACTGAAAACGATCAATGTGAAAACGTAATACTCTAAATTACTGGTAACTACGTTTAGTCTGTGACGTCACCCAACTTTACGTATGCGTGGTTTGCGGTGTATATTTGAAACTCACGTTGTGGAACGCATTGGAACTTTTTACAAGGCGGAAAATAACAGAAATCGGGAATGCACATTTGGCCTGGATCGCAATCTACTCTTGCACAAGGATCTAAAACAGAAAAAAACGCTTCCTGTGACTTTCATGATACACCCTATTCGAGTTTAGTTCGGGCATACTTTCTATAGACGAGGGATCCACGCAGACGCGTGAGCAATGTTTTTCACAGCACTTCTGCTTTCCTTTGCAATCGGCATCGTCATTGCAGTTCTTTTCACAAGGTAGTTTTCCAATTCTGGTATAATAAGGACAAGTGCCAGGTTTATTTGTAGGCTCTGCAACTGTAGCTTCTACCACTGAAGTAGTTGTAGTTGTACCGGTAGGCTCCACAACTGAGACAAACAAACAAAGACACACATTAATTTTTTTACTATAGCCCAGCAAGTAAACTTCAATATTTCAAAATTTGTCTTACCTTCAGGCACGCATTCTACTTTCTTTTTGCAGGTTCCTAAGACGGGGCATAAAACACCAACGCTACTCTCTCTGCAAACCGTTCCAGGTCGACAGACAACGCGAGCACAACCGGTCGTTCCTGCATTGAAGAATGTCATTACTGTGTATACCGGATGAAGGATAGAACGTGCATTATACCTGTTGGTAGAGACTTTATGCATTCACGGCCGCATCCTTTTTTGCAACACAATTGGCCATCCGAACAATGTGAATCGTTTCCACAAGAAAATGGTTTGATTTCACATGTTGTGATTGTGTTTGGAAACAATGGACAGATACCGACTACGTTAGTAATTGCGATTGTTAGTAAACACGTCATAAATAAGGAATTTGATTACAGTATGTAGCTGTACCGTCTGAAACGCAGATAGCTTGGAGAGGACATGGAGCCTTCTTGCAGACCACTTTTACTGATTTACAAATCTGTCCTGCTCCGCACTTGGTGTAAGTGCAGGGATCGATCAGTTCTAGAAACAACATTTAGCACACACCCAAACATGTTACATGTACATTGTACTCTACCTTCACAACATTGTCCACCAAAGCCTTGTGGGCATGCGCACTGTGGTGTCGGTATCTTGCATCCACCATAACTGATTTCACGTTTTGCCGCGCTGTGTATCATAAACGAGGTCATTGCAAACAGACAATTTCAACCATAATTGAGAAAATCAACTTCTTACCAAAGGAAGTCGTGTTCCTCCGTTTTCACACTGGAACGGTTCACACTCGCGTTCCTTCCTATTATTATAGCACCGATGTCTGTAGCCTCACCTACTCGTGCAGCATCGCTCCACAACCGTACAAGAGCGAACTCCACACAGAGGTTCCTTGTTACAGTCGCGAAACAACTCGTTGCAACGCGTAAGAACGAGAGACAGAGCTGATATCACTCCCAGTAAGGAAGCGGGAAGAAGAAGAGAGAAAGAGTGTCGACTCATTGTGATCGCTTTCAGTGCAGTAGATCCAACCTCGACGGTCCGGATTGCACTAGAAGTCTGACTGCAATATACTGGTCGCTGGTGTAAGTAACATCGCTGACGACATTTGAGGTCGAGTACGTACACAAACGTTGACGAATTGTGACCGTTTGGAAAGAATAGCGGATCAGCATCCTCGCTCAAAAGTTGTGTTATGGATTTGGTCTCCGTAATCCCATGACAGTGCTGCCTCCAACGGATAAGTTCACTCTCAAAGTTATCCTCTGTTGGCATCAGATGTCAAAATTCCTACCGTTTCTTCTAAACTTTCATTCTTGGCAATGACTTCTGGTACTAAAACACAGAGTTCAAAGTGTGCTCTTTTATCGCTTGCAAATCTAGACTCAAGTTCAGAAAGGATGGAGTCCAAAAACGGAATTGTCAGTGTTACTCTCCAGTAATCATAAGGCAACAACACAGTAGGATTTGCTCTTGTCTGCTTTCTCTTCATGATGCGTGGCATTGCTTCATCACTTCCAATATCAGCGGCTAGCTTCTTGGCTTTAGCGTATATTCGGTTATGCTCTACATCCACATCGTTTCGAATCCTTTTGTAAAATTGGACAACTTCGTCAACTTTCTTGAAGCCAAAGTACAACTCTTGCAACCTTGCTTGCAGACACTCTGCAATAGGACGTATGGGTTCAAGAAGCTGCTTCACAAGTATGAAAACTACAATGTGCTCAAATCCAACAAATGTGTACCTCAAGCCATTTGCAGCAGTTCGTGTTTCTGAATCCCATTTCCAGTTGCTTCCATCAGGATAAAGTTTATCACAATTGCTTGGCTAACATATCTCATTCCAGGTTTCAATAAGATAGGTGTAAAGTTCCAGAATTGTGTCAAAATTTGTATGCCTCTCAACCCATCTCGTCTTGCACAAACCATTGATTTTTGTCTTCTTGGTAGCTGGGCACTGACAGCTAATAACGTGTTCCAGAAATCTCTGTCGTTTGCGACAGTTATGGAAAAATAGGTATGCTTGCTGGCAACTGTCAAACATGTTCCTAATTGCCGTTATTTGTGACGACTTGCATATTACTAGATTCAGACTGTGCAAGCAGCAGCCTTGATAATCTGCATCAGGTGCCACACGTTTGATATGCGCTTGCACACTGGATGAGCTCATTGAACTGGTTGTATCATACGCTTGTCCTCGACAATTCCTGATGTCAATCTTATGCTTTTCAAGAACACATAGGATACCCTGTGCAATAGATTCCCCAGTTATACTTTGAAGAAAGGCGAAATCCAGCAAGACTTCATGTTTCTTTGGCTTCAGCTCAAAGGTACCTTTTGAACTTCTAAGAACCGTAAACAAACTGACAATATCTCTCGCCCATGAGATGTAACCTCATCTGCTACAACTGAAAAGTGTGCACATTCCCTCAAGCATTCTCTGTAGAAATCTCGAATCTGGTCAGCAGCAATCTCTAATATTTCGTTCTGAATGTTTTTACTGATGTACTTTGCATTTGCAGGTCCAGTCCTGAGATGCTGATCCAAGCAAGAATTGGTGCCAGCAAGCAGCCTTACCAATGCAATAAAATTTCCCTCGTTTTGTGTTGTAGGACTGTCAAAGTTGATTTTATCTTGCGTACGACCTTGCAAGGCGATCCTCTGCTTTCCACGCATAATAACAGCTTCAACGATGGTAGGCACAACTTCTAAGTTGAATTTGTAGTTTCTGGCATTAATATCTGTCATTCTGTTGTCAATTCTTGCTTCAGGATTGAAATAATGCATCCTAAAGTAGTACGCCCGATCAACAGCTCGTGAATGATATTCCGTTGTCGCATGTCTACCACGAATCTCTTTGGATTTGTTGTAATTAACAAACGGGGTTCTAACGAATACGCCAAGGTAAAGAGATCTCATCTCATCAGGAGTCAGAAATAAAATGAACAGTAGACACCAACCTCCCTTGTCATCCCTTGATTTACCATAGCGAAGCCAGTTATCCTCTCGAAGCCACCTTCTTTGAAATGTAATCTGCTTGACCTTCCGCTTTTTACCCTCAGAATCTCCAGCAGGAAATGACCTTGTGTCCAACTCATCATCCCGGATGTCGTCTTGCACGGTAGTTAGCAAACGGTACTTGTCATCGGCAGTTAGCTCTCTTGTATGTCTAATTGCAATCTGAAGGAGACTGCTTTGCAAACCCTCCGGCTCCTGTAGTTGACTTTTGCTGAGGGTCGCCGTCGCAGGTTGTACATATTCTTGCGACAGTTGCCTTTGTGTATTCCGCATCCCTGATTCTTGTGCTCCGTAGCCTCCATCGAACGCTAACTCAAACAGTGTTGGCTGCTTGAATTTCTTTGAGTCAGACGTCATGATCAGCTGCTAGCGTCACCGTCAGCCGCCCTTGGCAATATTCCGGATATGGGCTACAGTCGTTGGTGGACTTGAGTTAATCTGTCTTCACTCAATTCGCTAGTAGCTATCTAGTACAATTTTGTCACAGTCCAATATGTCTCACTTACGACCACTAGCTAGCCACCCCCTTCTAAAAAATTCTGGATCAGCGCCTGCAATGGACAGATATCGGCTACGTTAGTGAATGCAATTGTTAGTAAACACGTCGTCAGTGAAGTAGCTGTACAAGTACCGTCTGGAACGCAGATGGCTTTGATAGGACATGGAGCCTTCTTGCAGACCCCTTTCACTGATTTACAGATTTGTCCATCTCCACACTTGGTGTAAGTGAATGGATCAATGAGTTCTAGAAACAACATTTATCACACACTCAAAAACACAGCATCGTCCACCGAAGCCTTGTGGACATGCGCACTGTGGTGGCGGTATCTCGCATCCACCATAATTTATTTCACGTTTAGCGAGCTGTAAACATTATAAAGTA
Organism: Corticium candelabrum; assembly: GCF_963422355.1. Taxonomy (NCBI): domain Eukaryota; kingdom Metazoa; phylum Porifera; class Homoscleromorpha; order Homosclerophorida; family Plakinidae; genus Corticium; species Corticium candelabrum. The sequence goes on along the minus strand of NC_085102.1, from coordinate 2,647,024 downwards.
AAGAGTCGAATCAAAGCTAAATTGCGAAAAGCAATTACTTACCAAAAAAGGAAGCGTTCCTCCGTTTTTACACTGGAACAGTCCACACTCATGAATCTTTTCTAGACCAATTTTGCAGTACAAAGCCCTGGAATCATAGTATGTGCAGCAACGCTGCAGAGACAAAGAAGAAAGTTAGAACAGTTAAGTAAATCCTACTCATTCATGGCGTCCACAGCTCACCCCTGCTCCTTCATCTTCCTACGCCATTGAAATGCCGGCTTCCGTAGACACATTGTAATGTTTGATCTAATAGATTTACAGGAGCGGTGAAAGCTCCTTTGGATTTAGGGGGCCAATAATTTAGAACAAACTGCCGCCATTTTAAATTTTTAATTGCAGGCAACAAAACATCCAAAGTATTTTCTTAAATTATCGTCCACTAATGGAAGAACGATGCCCCAATCTCGATATTCGAGTGCATAGTCTTTCTCCCGGTTCTTCCGCTGCTGATTATGGAGTACGTGTGGGCGGGTCACCAGGCGAGTGACTTCTATAATCAACAATATCTATTGCTACCGCAATTATTCAGCTAAAGTCTGCTGTTGAGTGCAATCAACAGGTAAATCCAATTGTTGTAATTTCTTAGCTAACTTAGAAAGTTCAAAATGTGGCATCACATAATTTCTATACTTTGATACATTGACGAATACACGATGACTCATAGCAGCATTTCGAACCATCACGGCACGACGAGTCGTTATCACAGTGAGATTCAGAAAACAGGCACGGTTGCTCTTCAATCGAGGGGCACACACCGGGTCTCACTACAAGATCAAGAAATCACAACAATGCAAATATTTACACATCTATCAGTAAGAGGTCTTTCTCACCAAAAGGAGCACATTCGACATCTATACGTTTTTCAGTAAATAACGAAGAGCTAGAAGTATGGCGGTAAAGAATGAGGGAATTTTCATTAGATCGCCTGCAAATCCGGTCTAGTTCACAGTCTATACGTTTACAGGGATCTGCAACAAACGGTAACGCAATAAAGTTAGTTACCTAGATGTATCACAAACTTTACTAGAATCATACCTTCAGCGACGGGGTGTGCACAAACGCGACCGTTGACTCTGTAACAGCATTTCTTCCTCCCTTCACAGTCCGCGTCGATTTTGCAATGCTTTTTGGAAGAGACATGAGAGTAGAGCTCTGGTAAACCACAGCTACCTGGCTTTCCTGTAGCAAACGAATACCACACATTTGTCATTGTATGTTGCATAGTAAACAATCCAGAATTAGTATAAAAAACCTTTATTTTGACAGCAGCGGCCACTAAATTGAGGTAGACATTTGCACTTTTCTGAAGAAGCATTAAGGTCATCATTTGCCTAGAAAATAATACATGATTCAATTGTAGAGTCATCAATTGCATAAAGCCCATCGTTTGTTTCTCATTATATAAAATGCTAATATATTCTCAGGGGTGTAGCTGGTCAGGCGAATGGGGGTTGCTCTGAGTGAGACACATAACGTAGTTTTAGAATTTTTATATGTTGTTTTCATATGCTGTTGATGTACGTGGCTATTAGACAAATTTGACTCTCCTCCACAAGTCTGTAACCATGATGGATTATTAATATTTTTATTCATGATTCTCTTACCACCAAAGAAGCCGGCAGTTTTGTTCCACCGTTCTCACAGCGTAGTGGAACATCCAACTGCACGTCTTGCTCGATGTCCACACTGAAGCATTCGGACGAATTCTCGTGATCATAGCCATCGCAACAACGATACGTTACAATGCAGGAGATCATTCCGCACACGACTCTAGCGCTACTGCCACATCTCCTTTGAATCTCAACACAAACTGGCGACTCTACTACAACCGATGAGACTCCAAAGCCAGAAGCAGCCGATGCGACTCCGAGGACAGAAAGAAACAACACAATGAAGAGACTACAACGAGACATTGCGTTTGTAAACTGTTGCTGCACTAGCTTTAGATACACTGATCGACACTGCGTGTCGTTTCATATTTATATACCTACTGTCTATTCTCTTCAATATTTTACTTTCACAATACGCAAAACGGTCCGGATTGCACTAGAATTCTGACTGCAATATACTGGTCGCTGGTGTAAGTAACATCGCTGACGTAATTTGAGATCGAGTACGTACACAAACGTTGACGAGTTGTGACCGCACGAAGATGGTTGGGTCGAGTCACGACTAGTTGGGCAATTACCGGATGGAACATGCCTGCTTGTGACGTCAGGACGCGTAATGACTAATGCTGTTAACATGCATTAGAGACCCAGAAGCATAGCTAGGTATAAGAGAATGGGGCAGTTGCCTAGGGGTGGTCATGTACATTGTGTCCTCATCTTGGTCACGTTTCTGTCGCACAATCGAACCTCTGGCCAAGAAAACGAAAACAAACTAAAGCGTTTTACTTTCCACTATAGTGTCTTTGTCTCATACCAATTTTGCTCCCTCAATTCAAAAGAGCTTCCACGCCCCCCTAGCATAATTTGCTGTTTACTAAATTGATTACCTATCTGAAACTGAAATAAATAAAGTAGGTAGACCTCAAGTAAAAAAATTATTGTAGGTCTGGTGCTGTCGACGTAGATTTATAGAAGATTTAGAAGGTTTACATACGAAAAAAGATTCTCCATCACAGAATAACTTGAGATTCCAGGGCTCTAGCAAAAATGGACCAGCCAAATCTACTCTTATTGCCAGAGTTTATTCATTTTGATGAAAAAAATATTATAATTTTAATTTATTAATAGTATTCTGTTTAAGGAGCAACAGGCAGCATTTGTCTTGGATTCATGCGGGCAATTGAGTCAATCACAGCGGCTTGTGTATAGTCCAACGGAATATGTGCTTGTACGCAAACAGATAGCTCAGTCCTAAACTTACGCAATGACTGCATTAGTTAACTTCTTTCAACTGCATCAATCTGGCCGTACTCACAAGATTCACAAAAGTATACTTATAAGGCCACGTGCCTAGTGCGACACTTCGCGATTAGAGTTAATTAATTAGCAGCCATACATGTGTACGTCTGCAGCAAACTATTGATTACACTCTACGCATAACTAGTACATATCTGTTTATGTGATACACTACTAAACATTCAAACAAAATTGGCATAATTATTACAAGTAAATCGATGATGCAGTATTGACGTCATAAATCAATGTCACAATATGTCCTCACGTTCGGCACTCAGTAAATGTCTTTGCATACATCTTCATCATTTTCTTCAACGCAAACGGTCCCTTAGGGACACAGAGTAAAAGCACAAGGATTTACTATGGACAACACATTTCACTTTATTAGAGCAGTCAGTATATACGGAAACTCTGTTTGATGTCTGCAACATACCGGGTAAAACACATTTGTGCTGCTCTGGACACTGCGGAATAAGGCACGGAAACACCTCCTCTGTGCAGATCTGGCCTTTTGGGCATGGAACCAGTGGACAATCTTCAGGACCTATCCAAAGTGATCAATGAGGAAACGTTGTAGCGCTAAGCATGCCCTGCAAGAGTTATATCGGTAGGTTCTAACGCTGTAGGTTCTACAACTGAGTAGTTGTATTGTCAGACTTTATCACTGTAGGAGTGGTATTGGTAGATTCTAGCACTGTACGTTTGAGCCCTGTAGGTTCCACAACTGAGACATGAAAAGACAATACACATTACCTGTACAGCCAAACAGAGTAAAATAACTTAGTTGTTTTACCTTCAGGTACGCATTGTACTTTCTTTTTGCACAGTCCTAAGACGGGCTTAAAACGCCCACGCTAGTCTCTCGTTCCAGTTCGACAAACAACGCGAGCACAACCGGTCGTTTCTAGAGTGTAGAATGTCATCACTATTGAATTGAGGATAGAATGAAAGGTAGTTGTGCGTTACCTGTTGATAAAGACTTCACGCATTCACGGCCGCATCCTCTTCCGCGACACAAGTATCCATTGGAACAATCCGAATCGTTTCGACAAGCAAATGGCTTGAGTTCACATGTTGTGATTGTGTTTGGAAACAATGGACAGATACCGGCTACTTTAGTCAATGCAGTTGTTAGTAAACACGTCGTCAGTACAGTAGCTGTACAAGTACCGTCTGGAACGCAGATGGCTTTGATAGGACATGGAGCCTTCTTGCAGACCACTTTCACTGATTTACAGATTTGTCCATCTCCACACTTGGTGTAAGTGCATGGATCAATCAGTTCTAGAAACAACATTTATCACACACTCAAAAACATGTTACATGTACATTGTTGTCTACCTTCACAGCATCGTCCACCAAAGCCTTGTGGACATGTGCACTGTGGTGGCGGTATCTCGCATCCACCATAATTTATTTCACGTTTAGCGAGCTGTAAACATTATAAAGTAAAGAGTCGAATCAAAGCTAAATTGCGAAAAGCAATTACTTACCAAAGAAGGAAGCGTTTCTCCGTTTTTACACCAGAACGGTCCACACTCATGAACCTTTTCTAGACCAATTTTGCAGTACAAAGCCCTGGAATCATAGTATGTGCAGCAACGCTGCAGAACCATACAACTGCGCGTTCCACATCGATCATCTTCGCTGCAGCTATGGAAGAGGCCTTTACAAAGCAGTTGAGATACGAGAGACCGAGCAGATATCACTTCCAGTAGGAAACGAGAAGAAGGCTATAGAAAGAGTGTCGACTCATTGTACGCTGTTGATCCAATGTAGACGATCCGAATTGCACTCTGCTTTGTCTAGCATCGCTGACGTATCGATTATGAATGCAAGCGTAGACGAATTGTGGGACCGCACAAAGACCATTGTGTTTGTGTTACGAGTGGGCGGTCAATCGGTACTGTGTCACCGGATGCGACACGCCTGCTTGTGACGTCTGCGGGTATGAAGGTCACCTACTGTCTCCGTAAGGGTGAGCTCGGAAGAGAGTAATGAAGCAGAGGGGCACTAAGCTCTGGTCTAGTTAGACCATGTTACACCAATTATTATAATTAAATGTTTATAGTTGCTGATCCGTTAGTCTTACAAGATAATTTGATACAAGCCATTGCTCCACCCGTTTGTCTTTGATATGTGAAAGTACTGTTCTTCCGTTTCGTTTATAGGAAAGGGCTTAGATAATTTGATAAACAGAAATGACAGACCTACCGGTTTCTAACGATACCGAGATCATCGCGAAAGTCCAAAAAACAGCGGAGATATTGATGATTTTCAAAGATGACACTTATGGAAGCAGACACTAGGCATTAGATGCCTCAATGTGTAAAGAAGCTATGCTGCTATTACGACTACAACGATCTCTTTGTTGTCCGAACGGCACACCTAAACGTTGACGCAGGGTAATTATGAGATGGTTGCATGATGCGCATCTTAATTAATTATCTAAATACTAACGTATTGCCGTTTCCTAAGCTTATCGGTTACGTAAATGTGTCATAGCCACACTCGTACTGCTTACTGTTACGGTTGTTTACTATCAAACGCCGTTCTTGCATTCTATGCTTACTATGTAACTTGTGTCTAAAAATGGCGGGGCTCTTTGGTGGTCTCGTTTATTGTCTGATTTTTGGTCTGATATTGGTCTCATTTTGGTCTCGTTTTGATCTCATATTATGTCTATTAATGTGAGTTTTGTGTTTTTGTCTGATTTGTTGGCAAATTTTGTAAGATTTTTTATTTGTGTCACTTTTGTCATATTTGGGCCATCTTTGTCTGCTTTGTCTTCTTTTCAGTTTTTATCTAGATTTCGTAGATTCGCTTGCTTCTGTTTTTGGCTCACATTTAGGTCTAAATTTTGCATCTTATTTGTTTAATTTTTGGAACGCATTTTGTCTAATTTGTGGATCTTATTTCTGTCTCATTTTTGGTTCCATTTTTGTATGTTTTTGTCTCATTTTTATATCAAAACAATCGAATAAATTATTAAAATATAATAGTTATATAATTACAGTTAGGTTACACAAAATACACGCACGGGCGTAGGAAACAGTGTAATAGCTTAGATAGTCTCCATCACTCAGTGATACAATATTGTCTACAACATAATTTACGAAGCCGTATGAGATCTGGAGAATCGAGGTAGCCTATTCTTGCACAAGAAACCAGTGGTACAGCTATACACTGCTATCCGTATAGATTTATTATTAATTAAAGGCGGAGTCTCTGTTTACAGTAGCAGCCTCAGTGCAAAAAGCAGTCAGGTACCAAGGCTGTACGGGCTACACACAACCAGACGAATGTGGGCGGGTCGATAGCCGGATGTGGGCGGCATTACACGAGAGCGGATGGCTAGTAGTAATTGAGTTGCAAATACAGCTGCTTCATTGTAACTCGGACTCAACCAAAAGTTTAATATACAGCTACGTAACACCTGTGCGTATCTTGAGCACTTTAGAGACAGAGAAGAAAGTTAGAACAGTTAAGTAAATCCTACTCATTCATGGCGTCCACAGCTCACCCCTGCTCCTTCGTCTTCCTACGCCATTGAAATGTCGGTTTTCGTGGACACATTGTAATGTTTGATCTAATAGATTTACAGGAGCGGTGGAAGCTCTTTTGGATTTAGGGGGCCAATAATTTAGAACAGACTGCCGCCATTTTAAATTTTTAATTGCAGGCAACAAAACATCCAAAGTATTTTCTTAAATTATCGTCCACTAATGGAAGAACGATGCCCCAATCTCGATATTCGAGTGCATAGTCTTGCTCCCCGTTCTTCCGCTCTTAATTATGGAGTACGTGCGGGCGGGTCACCAGGCGAGTGACTTTTATAATCAACAATATCTATTGCTACAGCAATTGTCTAGCTAAGTCTGCTGTTGAGTGCAATCGACAGATAAATCCAATTGTTGTAATTTCTTAGCTAACTTAGAAAGTTCAAAATGTGTCATCACATAATTTCTATACTTTGATACATTGACGAATACACGATGACTCATAGCAGCATTTCGAACCATCACGACACGACGAGTCGTTATCACAGTGAGATTCAGATAACAGGCACGGTCGCTCTTCAATCGAGGGGCACACACCGGGTCTCACTACGAGATCAAGAAATCACAACAATGCAAATATTTACACATCTATCAGTAAAGAGGTCTATCTCACCAAAAGGAGCACATTCGACATCTATACG
>NC_085102.1:2624875-2634875 GCF_963422355.1 Corticium candelabrum | reverse complement strand
CTGCAGCTAGTACCAGTAATACTGTGAGTGTTGAAGAACACGCGATGGCGTTTTCTATATTTTTATTTATTTATTTATTATTTGTATATTTATAAATTATTTATTTATATATTCTTTATTTATTATTTATTATTTAGATTATCAAAGAAAGTATATACTTTTTACCGAAATTCAGTTGAATACAATTGATTTGCTGTTGTTTCTTGAAACTTTGTACTGCAACTGTTTCCAAACCGAATGAATGCTCGTGTTATCCAGAAGCGACTTTCGACTTCGATACCAAAGGTTGAACTATGAGAATAAACGGAAGAGTCAATACATTCTGTGAGCAAGATTAACCTACTGAACATGCGTATATGCGTTACGGTGCCCCTTCCCTCTAGCATGCAGCCGTTCTTGTATAAAAAGTGCAGACAGATACAGTTATTGTTGCATTTAACTCAAGTTTAGAATCAAATGCGGTGATAGAAGTGAGGTGGACCGAGGTCAATACTTTTGTTGCCAAGTCTCACCACCAGCGCTCTGCATAATATACTCTAGGGGCACGTATGAGTGACCGCTACCTATCGGGCATGAAACGATCATTGGTGGTGTGGAGTACTAAAGTATTCCTACCGCACCTGCTGATCAGTCAAGTTGCATGACTGAACCGAGACAATTGAGTAAGGAGACGTATTTGCCTTTTCTGCAGACTCTAAATTATTAGCTAGCAATGTATATAGTAGTCGTCTTGAACTGTTTGTTTGTTCAAAGTTCTGTCGTGTCGCCGGTTAGCAATAAATTATGTAGAATGATTTCCATTGTGTGACCGTCACATCAATTGCATGTGCTCGGTGATATCTCCAACTGTGCTGTAGAATGTATACAGTCAAAGCTAGACTTCGTAATCTCTGCTGTCTTTTGGGCCTAACTTGGAGATAATCTTGGTATGGTGATAAAACGGCACTAAAATTTTAGTGTAGCCACTAACAACTCAATAGTACAGATCATTTAATTTTTGTTTGTGCGTTCCGTGGGACATAGAGAAAGGATATCATATGTATTTATTAATTATACCTCTCCAGCCCTCCCCAGTCGTGCGAAATAGAAAAGGATAGAAGCTGACCCGCTGACTATGTGAGAGTAAACGCGCAGGCGGCGTCGCAGTTTTGTTAGTCTAAGACCGAGTCCATTAGTTAAGTAATTACGCAGTGAACTTTGCAATAACGATTTTAGCTAACTTCGTTAGGTCATGGGAGTGACTCCTAGTCTCTATCTTTGCGGATATCGTCTTTAATTAAGGGCGTTAGCTCTTACAAACATTTGCAACACGCGCCGTTTGTCATCAGGCTGTTCACTGAAGTAGCGTGCATGGTCGTCAAGTTTGGACGGCTGACCAATAGACAAGATTTGGGGCGGAGCATCTAGAGCATGCGCAATCTCGAGGGTACCTAGTACCTTTCGCCGATCTCGCTGTACACAAAGTCTAGGTTTCTATAGATCATCTTGCAATTGACTAGGGTTTGTAAATAAGTTCACTACTTACTATTTCGTGAATCTTGTGAAAGAATTTGCTTGCGTATAAAGACGCGTACGAATCCGTTTCTTGAGTACGACTTCTTGAGGTTAAGAGACTGCTGTTCACGATAAGTCACCTGATTCACATTCTCAGGTAGTCGCTGAAAATTCAAATGGCGGAAATGGACTCGATAGTCGAACTGCTGAGTGGTGTTTTCACTATTCTTTACCCACTGACAGAAACACAAGTGGAGAATCGCCGGTTTGATTGTCTGAAATCTAGAGGGGGAGGTGCTTCCAAGACAGCTCAATACAACAGAAAAGTCTGTGTTGATCAATATGAAGTCTATGTCGATCTTAATAGAACTTTTACTTGCATATGCCGTAATTGTGCCTCTGATCAATCACTTAGCTATGCAATAAGATTAGCTAGAAAATTCTTGACAACTGTAGCAGCAGTTGAGGATACCTATTGTAAGATAACGTAAAATATTATTGCAGATGAATTGTGAAAATATGTTCAACTACTCTAGATAAATGTTAGAATGACAGATGCAACAAATGGCTTAAGTACAATGCCAATCATAACTGTACGTAAATGCTGTCCTCAAGAGTCTTTTCAACACTTGGTGTACATTTCTTTGGCCTCTTTATTTAAGTTTTTTAGAATAGAGGTCTTGCATGTAAAGGTAAAAGCTTATAAGGTGGATTTTTTGCGCAGATTTTAGGGAAAAGCTAAACGAAAAAACAACCAAATAAAGATCTAGAAGAGCTTCATTGATTATGCTGTTTCTGACAACTCAATTCTGGAGAAATAGATCTCCATCAACCGCTGAATGATGTCGATATGTCTATATTTTTAAAAATCATCTGAACATAAGTGTCTGGAATACCCTCATCCTCATCTTTTTCTTCCTTGTTTGTGTCATAATCAGACACATTGAGCTGATTAGAAATAGTCACTGGGTAGACAATTCGTCGCGGATACTTGATAAAGAACATCTTGAACATCATCAACGAATGTAGACTTGGCAAGTGTATAATGAGAGTAAAGCAGGGCTATATACAACCCGTTTAGCCAATGTTGGCCCACAGTTGACCTCGGGTACTCATTTAGCCTCCGCAAAGCACTGATTCTTCTCTCACAACAGGAAACGTTGCAACTAAAAGCAACAGTTGACAAATACAGTAAACCATATTTATAACTAACCTCTGATGCAGCTTGATTGCGTCCAATGTATGGTCGGGTTTATAGCTTCAAGAGTTGCTAATTTAGTTGAGGTGTAAAACCAGCGTTCCAGCTCTGCTCGGCAAAGTCATCAGAAAGCTATTGTTATTTAGAGAGCAGGTCGGAGAACGATTCTACAATGACCGATCTGAGAAAGGCACGGTCTGGCGCAACCGAAGAAAGTTGAAATGTACGAAGGAAATAATGCAGCCAGTAGAAAAGATTGAACAATGAGGACAAAGAATAAGAAGTATGTGAGCCAAAAGTTAATAAAGAAGTGGAGGAATTAACACACGAGGAGCAAGACTAGATGGAAACAGCATGTTCTATATAACACCGAGCAAGAAAGAAATGATCCGAGTGAAGACAGTGCAAGTGGGATTTGAAAGCAATCCACAAAGGTCACCAGAAACGAGAGATTAGTGCAGGATATCTGAGAAATTTGAACAGTAACTATTGTAAAAAGTAATAACTGAAGTCGTGTTCCTAGATAAGAAACTAATTAAAGAAAACAGAAAGTTAGGATATACGGGAACTCAGCAGTGACGACTGGATACCGCGGCCAACGTTATTTAGCAGAGTTCATTGTATAGTTGCGTTGCTTACTTAGCACGTTCCCTTTGTTTTGTTATACTCTGTCTTATAAATCAAGTCATTGATATTGCTACAGTCGATTATCTAGATATATAGTAGTCAGGTGACCCTAGTGTCTAGTGACTTAATTAATTAATTAAGAGAACTCTGTGGCATTCCAAAGCTTGTCATGTGTCTTGATTTTGATTTAGTTCTTTGTAAGGACTTAACCTTTGACCAAGCCACAAGAGCGAAAAAATCCTGGGGTAACGATGTTTGCAAATTTTTTTAATTGTTTTCTAGTTATATTTTCTATTGTTACACAAAACACAAACTAAGGGTTCAGTACCCATGCAACTCGTGGTAACGTAAGAAACTAGTTGTCACGTAAATGTAACAGACAACAAGATACGCAAACACGACTAATGTCACAACAAATTTGATCATTTGCCTCTGAATCCAAACATACGTAACTTGCAGATGAATAATTATTCATCTTTTTCTACAACACAGTCGTAGCGTTCCCTGCATTTTCCTGCAGCACACGGAACGGCCACTAGAACCACATGGCATTAGTTAGTCACACAAAACAAATTCACTCTGTATGACTGAGGAAAGGTTACCTTCAGGCAAAGATTTTGTACATACGGGAGAACAATATGAACTGCAGCACTTTTCGCCAACATTGCACAGCGAATCGTTGCGACAAGGGTTTGGATCAGCAACGCAACTCGTTAAGATATCGCCATACAATGGGGGACACCTACCAGGTCTCTCTACAGTCGAGAAATTAAAAAAAATTGCATATACAAGTTTATCTGACATCAGTCACTTCCAGATTACTTAAAGGAGCACATTCAAATGCAACACTGGGTAGATACGGTGAGATGACATGATGACCGATTTCAGAAGGCTTGCATACACGTTTTGGTCCGCAGTCTACACCCTTACAAGGATCTGCAGCACATTAAACGAAAGATAAGCACAATACAGTATCTAAATGTCGATTGTTTTCTCTTTACCTTCCAGTTTTGGGTCTATACACACAGGAAAACCAAAATAGGTTCTACAACATGTTTTGTTTCCCTGACAGTCTTGGTCATCAGCACAACCGTACGAAGAGAAATCTAACCCTTTCAGGTTTTTCTTTTCTGGACAAGTCGGTATTTCTTTTCTAAAGAAATTGTGACTAAGATAGTCTATCAAACGTAGACGTAGTAAGCTAAACCGTTTCTGACAACAGCGTCCAGTGAATTTGGATGGGCATGCGCACTTTTCCGACACAAGCTCATCCATTGTCTCTGACTCACCGTCGTCAAGCTGATCACCGCTCACAACCTGGAAATTAGTACAGCACATTTAATTAACTGTAACTGTTCTCTTCGTTAGAAGTTTTTTCAGGAACAAAAATTTAGTCTACGTATAGTTTTTGAATAGAAATCCTATGCCAATAATTTGATAAGAAAGCCAATTAATAATCCTTAGTTCTGACGAGCATGCGTCAAAACGGCTCCTTAAATTTTGAAAGTAGTAGCTTGCATGTTTGGTACTATAAGTTATTTATAAAATGTTTATTAAAATGTACAAAACGATAAGAGATGTATTTCTATTGCAATCAGTAATTTACTGGAAACCAGTTTGCTAACTCAGTTCACTCAATTTAGACAAAACAAGAAAGGCGGAGCTGGTCAGGTTGGTTAAGCCATGCATGCATGACCGGACCACTATTCAAATAGTGTACTTTTGCCACATAAGTCCTGGCACGTATGTGTGCGTGTGTGCGTGTGTGTGTGTGTGTGTGTGTGTGTGTGTGTGTGTGTGTGTGTGTGTGCGTGCGTGTGTGTGTGCGTGTGTGTGTGTGTGTGTGTGTGTGTGTGTGTGTGTGTGTGTGTGTGTGTGTGTGTGTGTGTGTGTGTGTGTGTGTGTGTGTGTGTACTTCCAGTTTTAGAGTACCAACGATTATATAGAAAAAATATTTATCAAACTCAAAGTCTAGACAACCCATAAATTGACAAGCACCATTTTGATCCCTACAGTACAAAATACTGTAGCTGCGACCTTTATGATGCCCTGGGTTTCAAGATAAAGTATCTAAGCAGGCAAATCATACCGGCTATTAAGTCAAATAGGGTATTGTAGAACCACGCCTTTTAACGCCTGTTAGGCCACGGTCACTTGCAATATGCTTTCCCCGACCCTACACAAGTTTGATAATAATTATCATCATGCATGTCAAACTAGATAAAAGCTCTCTTTATCACGCCTTAGTAGACTAGAACACTGTTTGGTTAGACAGCAGCTTAATTAACCAATCTATTTATCTGGTAAGCCAACTTAGAAATTCCTACAGAGCTGAGGAAATTGTAACTATAATTGTTTCTCTTACTTGCTGTGGAGATTGAATTTTTGTTCCACCGTTCTCACAGCGTAGTGGAATATCCACCAGTACATCTTCGGTCTTTGTCATATTGTAGCATAAATGCGATACTCTCGTTACGTCTCCACCACAACAGTGATACATCACCTTGCGCGATATGATACCGCACACAGCTCTGGATTCACTGCTGTCAACCTTAACACATGTTGTCGATGGCACATTGAACACTGGTTCTGGTACAAAAGTTCGAGCCATCACGACTCCACACACGGAGAATAGTATCAGATTTATGAGACCAGAGCGAACCATTCTGCTGCACTGTTGTACTCTAGCTCTAGACTGACTACCAGCGCTTTAGCCTCCGTTTTTATATACCCCTATTGTCTATCCCAAACCTCTAGAGTCTATCTTACATGCATCCACATCAAAACCACAAACTGGAAATCGCTTAATTAATTGTGTTGAACCGGTGGGATAGTGAACGTTTACACACGATTCTCAGATTTGCGGCTAGGAGCATGGTTTAGCTACACAATGCTACGTCTGATGGTGTACTACGCCTACTGACATTCCATGCTTTTGCGGGATTTCCTTTATTCCAGTTGAGCGACGCACCGCTTGTTGCCGCTCAGCTGAACCAAGAAAGGTTCATGATTTTTAATTATATTCATTCTAACTTTATCGTAACTAAGATTTCTGACGTATGTATATACGTAGACATTGTATATACCAATATTAATTAAATTGCGGTGATATTTTGTGCCGAAGTTATAATTCGAATATTTGGATCACACGTATTTCCATTGCCCAAATGCTGGCGGGTGTATTGCTTCCGATTTTGCATCAACTGGATGTGTAACGTGCGACGATGACGTAAAGAAGGGCCCCTGGAGTGAAGATTGACTAAACTCAAACTTATCCACAGGATGTTTCAACAATTGCTGCTGGAGTTAAGTGAGTCTGAAAGTGTTCCTCAAGAGGAAGACGCTGCAAGGTCATGAGAAACTGATAGGAAATGCTGAGGAGGTCGATTAAAATAGCTTGAGGAGGGCGTAAGAAAACCGACGCCACAGACATTGCGAGAAAGAAAAACATAAATAATTAAATTAATCAATGCATAGATCCTACGCTACAATGTATCTGATAAAATGCCGTTGCAGTTGCATTGAGTATTGAGGAATTATTAATTAATAGACTCTCATAGATGTGTAAACGTTTTCTATCACTAGGCACGTTTGTCGGTAACCATGCATACATGGTACTCATGCTAAACGTGTGAACATGCGACCACAAGAAGCAACACTTCCTCGTCTATAATTGACACGCGGAAGTCTACTTGTAGTCATCTATTGCTGTTTAGTAGAACAATCGTTCTACAACAGCTACTTGATTTAAATTAATTAACAGTAAAAAACAAGGCGAGATGTGTTGCACAGTCTGTGGCTTCAGTGGTTCGGGGAAATACAGACCCACGTTGGAAGTTATTAATTGAGGAGACCACATGCAAGAAGTAGGCGGATAATGCGTAAGTCGGTAGTACTGCATGACAAACGATCCGCAAGTTTGGAAAGGTCGCTCTCAGTATACGCCTACGGGCAAGATCAATATAGCTTGAAGATGTAGAGTTCGCCTGCGGTAATTGCTGGAAACGAATGGAAATTGAGTGCAACATATTGTATAGATCTAGATGTTGCCAGAATGTTTCAGGTATATAGTACTCCTTAGCTGCTGTTACCCACTGTCAAAACTATTGGAATAAATAAAGGTTGTAGCAGTGAAGGTTCTAGGAATATGATGTCTATCACACTTTCCTTGCTTTGTTCTCTTTCTTCTTGCTGCAGAGCTGCAAAATCTCCTCTAAGAGTTGCATGCTTTACTGTGTCTTTACTAATGGGATGATTTGTAGTTATAGATCAAGGTCATGACTAGAGCCTGAGTCGTACATGACTAGGTTTTCATTCCCTAAGTATTGGTGCTGAGAATCTTTCTCCTGATGAATGTGAGCTGTCATAGCAATCTGTCTGCTTGTCTGCTTGTCTATCTATCTGTCTTGCTGTCTGTCTGTCTGTCTGTCAATACATATATTTTCAAACATTGCACTATTATACACCATCTAAGCAAAGCAACTAAATACTACCCAAGCAAATAGGGCTTGGTTCTACCTACGACTATTTCTATCTGTCTGTCTGTCTGTCTGAATGTCTGTTTGTCTGTCTGTCTGTTAATACATACATTTCTTATACAAGACATTATTACAGTCTACACTAAAATCAGCAAGTTCTAAGACAACTAGGACTGTCTGTCTGTCTGCCTGTCTGTTTGTCTGTCCATTAGCAAACATACATCTCTATAATAAAATACTGGCAAGGTAACTATGTAAAGTTTCACAACTACAAGAGTTCTCTAGAACTACATTTTAAAAACAAACTTCTAACACTTAACGAGAACAATGCAAACTACCCGGAACCAACATAGTGGCTATTAGGTCTGAATTGATGAAGAAAGTAATGGACTGATGCACATTTGTTTAATATTGAAGATTTGCTTGTATCTTTGAATTTAAATTAATAATTAAACAATCTGTCTGTCTGTCTATCGGTCTGTCTGTCGGTCTCTCTGTTTGTCTTTCTGTCTTTCAGTCTGTCTGTGTGGATTTGTTTGCTTTTGAAGATTTGCTTTTATCTTTAAAGTTTAAAATCAATAAAACAATCTGTCTGTCTGTCTGTCTGTCTGTTTGTCTGTCTGTCTGCATGTCTGTCTATCTTTCAAAAATTATTTATTTTGAGCATCAATCCTAGTACATTGAGATAACTTGGTCAGTAAAACAGCAACTACATAGAATGTCAGCTCAGTAATATATCTATGGCCATGTTCACACTTAGCCTCTTACACAGGCCCTCTTGGGCGCGCATGAGGGCCTGGGTACGAGGCTAGTTTACACTAAGACTCGGCCTCCGAGACCCGTGTAGCGCCGATTGAATTGGTGCTACACGGGTCTGGGAGGTCGAGGCTAGTTCACACTTGGGTTAGCAAACCTGGGTTTGCGCTAATTAATCCACACCCTGCTGTGCTATCATGCGCAAAGTAGATGTGTTCTTACATGTTGAGCTTGAGCTCGTCCAGTTGCCTCTAATTAGTCATAATAGGCTGTGTGAACTCTAGCAGGCTGCAACTGACTGTATCATGTACTCGAGCTACGCTACTCAATTCCCGCTCAATAATTGAAACGTCTTCCGACCGCTTTCCGTCTTCAATTGCCTTCTCTAGGTGTAGTGACCACATGCGTGTGATAGAACAGCAGCAGTTGCATGAATCTACGGATGCGACAACGTCTTTCACTACATAATTTCGCAAATCGTGCTCTGGATTCGATTTGCTCAAGAAAGTACTGCCAGAACAACACAAAGTAGAGCAACCTTCTCTGATCCATTGCTGTGATACGCTCTAGGAATAAACTGGAATGTTTTGACAAGCGCCAACCCTAGCCTCGCTCCAGACGAAGTTTGGATTGCAGCACCACTACACATTTCGGAAGGGCTAACTTAATTAAGCTAGCCCTGCTCTAACCCACATTACTGTCGTAACCTGATCTTATGTCTTCTAATTGGTTATGCTAAGCAGTAGCAAACTCAGTTCTAAACCCTAGTGTGTACACAGCCTATTTGTCTGCATGTCTGTCCGTCCGTTCGTTCGACTATGTTTTTGATCTCCTCTGACGCCGTTAGTCATGGCCTGTAGGCAATCAAATTCAACAAGCACAATCTTTTGAGCTTCTTAATTCTAGTCGAAATGCAGTCACAGAATGCCACAGAAGGTCACAAACGGAAGCCAACTATCCCGTGTTGATGTGTGTTGGTGTGTGTGTGTGTGTGTGTGTGTGTGTGTGTGTGTGTGTGTGTGTGTGTGTGTGTGTGTGTGTGTAAGTGTGTGTGTGTGTGTGTGTGTGTGTGTGTGTGTGTGTGTGTGTGTGTGTGTAAGTGTGTGTGTGTGTGTTGTCCTATTTTTAATACATTTGTTGTCCCTTTTCTACACCTACATTAAACGTACATCAAAAATTTTTATTTTTAATTTTATTATTTATTATTACTATTGCTTAACTGTATCTATTATAATAATTTTTGTTATTATATATTACTTTATTAATTATTTTATTACTGCTGTACCACAATTAGGCATCTCCATCTGTTAGTCCATACAGTATTACACATAGGCATACTAGATTACTCAAGCCTGTATGCTGGGGGTCGACGAACCGACCGCTCAGCTGTGTAGGTCCGCTTTCGATCCTACGTGTAATGGCGTGTTAGAGTCCTAGGTTGCAACAC